>NW_015167547.1:344562-369329 GCF_001447785.1 Gekko japonicus
CCCTTGTAGCAGCTAGTTTTACATCTCTGGGGCCCAGTACAGTTAGTAAATTTTGGGCCCCAGACCGTAGTGCTTTTGGGGGAACATATGGGGTAAGGCGGTCCCTTAGGTAGGCTGGACCCAGACCATGTAGGGCTTTATAGGTAAGAACCAGCACTTTGAAGCGAATTCGGTACGCTATTGGCAACCAGTGCAGCGCTTTCAGCACAGGCTGAATGTGGTCCCTCCTAGAGAGACCCATTAACAGCCTGGCCGCAGCATTCTGCACCAGTTGCAGCCTCCGGATTTGCGACAAAGGCAGCCCCATGTAGAGAGCGTTACAGTGGTCTAACCTTGAGGTGACCGTCGCGTGGATCACTGTGGCCAGATCATCGCGGTCCAGGTAGGGGCCAACTGCCGAGCCCGCCGAAGGTGGAAAAAGGCAGACTTGACAGTGGCTGCCACCTGTGCCTCCATCGTTAGAGTGGAGTCCAGGTGCACCCCCAAACTCCGAACCCCAGACGCAGGCACCAAAGGTACCCCGCCGAAGGTCGGGAGAGGGAGCCCCAGTCCTGTCCCGACCCGACTCAGGCCCAGGACCTCCGTCTTCGCCGGGTTTAGTTTCAATCTGCTCAGCCGGAGCCAACCAGCCACAGCTTCTAATGCCCGATGCAGGTCATCGGGACTCGAGTCCGACCGGCCGCCCAACATCAGATAGAGCTGGGTGTCATCGGCATATTGATGACACTCTAGCCCATAACTCCGGATAATCTGGGCAAGGGGGCGCATATAAATGTTAAATAGCATCGGGGACAGCACTGCCCCCTGTGGTACCCCACACTCAAGGGGATACCTACAGGAGCGCTGGTCCCCGAGAACCACCCTTTGTCCCCGACCTTGCAGGAAAGAGGCAAACCATTGAAGGGCAAGCCCCTGAATCCCCACATCGGCGAGGCGGCGGATCAGCAACTGGTGGTCGACAGTGTCAAACGCTGCCGACAGATCTAGCAACACCAGTGCCGCCACACCGCCTCGATCCAGATGTCTCCGGAGATCGTCAGTCAGGGCGACCAAAGCCGTCTCGGTCCCATGGCCCGGGCGGAAGCCGGACTGGAAGGGATCTAAGACTGAAGTATCCTCCAGAAAGCCCTGTAACTGTAACGCCACCGCCCTCTCTATAAGTTTGCCCAAATAGGGCAAATTAGACACCGGCCGATAGTTGGTCAATTCAGCCGGGTCTAAAGATGTCACTGCCCTTTAATCTGTTTTTGTAATACATTAAATATATTTTATTTCTGTCTATTTATATTCTACCGTCCCCATGAGCGGGCTCATGGGGGATCACAAATAAGTTCTTGAGCTCTTTGGCTCATCACTGTGAATAGTAACATTAATAGAATAATTAAAATCAGTTTAAACAACAAGATTTAAAACAAGCCTCACTATTTGTTTATGTGCACAGCCTTCAAAAGCTGGTGCCACTGAGTGTCGTGTCGGAGGTCTTCTTGGTCTGGGCCACATGGAGGTGGTAAAAGTTCAGCCGGGGAGGCTGGCTTTCATTGGACACTCGCCACCTCAGCCAAAGGCCTGGCAGGACAGCTCTGTTTTACAGGCCCCGCGGAATGACAATGGGTTCTGCAGGGGGCTGATCTCTAACAGGATCATGTTTTGCCAGGACCAGGGCAGAAAAAGCCCTTGGGCCGGGGACAACCAGCAGATCTTGATCGGCAAGAGCACAAGGCTCTCTGGGGCATGTATGGGGAGAGGCGATCCCTGAGGTATGTCAGTCCCAGGCTGTGCAAGGCTTTAAAGGTCAGTACCAATACCTTGAAGTGGATCCAGTACTCAATTGGTAGCCAGTGCAATTGGCGTAGCACCAGCTGAATGTGTTCCTGCACAGGCGATGCAGGCAGCAGGTGTGCCACTGCATTTTGCACTAGCTGGATTTTCCGGATCAACTGCAAGGACAAGCCTGTGTAAAGCGAGTTACAGTAGTAAAGCATGGAAGTGAACATTTTATGGGTCACTGTGCATTTTTCCCTGTAACACAGTTAAGAACAGCCAGTTCTACAGATCTGTGATAAAGATAAGAACAATCTCCTACTCCTTAAGAACTTGCTCCCACTGTACACCACTATGTACCTTTTGAACCTCTACAGTAAACATTTGTAACGTGTGATATTTATAGGTTTGTAGGAGAATCATTCTGTCTAACTGGCATATGATCATTTATTTCATAATATGTGCATGTGATACTAAAGTTACTCTACAGGTCATTAGAAATAAACTTCACCCCAGGTTAACTGACTCTCTCCTTTCCATCAAATTAAATATGTACTTAGCTTTAGTCACATTTTAGTCCTGGGCATCAAACTATGATTCTGGGAAAGTACTTTTCCCCAAATCAGATGGACATCTAGTCCAAATTTTTTTTGTTTGCCACATTTCACAACTGATTTGCTTGTTTGAATTATTTGGAACTATATGACGTAAATGCCTTTCTGTCCGGCGCCCATTTGATCAGATTTGTGTGATTTGATCTGTGATGGATTGTGATGGGTAGATGGTTCAACCCCACCATCTGAAATGGAGAATGGATATATGAACATGTATGACCATCCCTTTTCCAGCTGGGTATAAATTTTATATCACAACTGCTCTGAAAATACAGGAAAATATGCACAGAAGCTTGTATTGTGGCATTACATAAGATCAATATACCAAACAAATTAAGCAGTGAACCTGTAAGCATGTACACGTGACATACATGTTGTCAGGCATGTAGAAAGGAATACAGGATCAATTCTGCTTGTCCTGCTTCTTCTCCTACTTGTGATAATTGAGTCTCCTATTGCCAGAACCTATGTGCAATGCATAGAAACTAGTGTTAGAATAGGAACTGAAAGATCAGGATGATAACCTCAATCCACCTTGGAAACTCACTGGGTTATCTTGGGCCAGTCACTCTCTCTCTCAGCCTAACCAACCTTATGCAGTTGATGCTGTGAGGCTAAAATCAAAGAGGGGTTAACACTTTAATAAGCCAATATAGGTCCCCACTAAAGAGAAAAGTGGAGTATAAATATCTAAATAAATAAACTCTGCATACATTATCTAGAAAAGTACAGTAGCGGGGGGGGGGGAGGACTGGCAGGTGTGAACCTAATCATGTGTATGGGGTTATTTACTGAAATATTGACCAGTTCATAACATAGAATGGGGCACACTATCATGATATGTATCCCCATGAAATTTAAAAAACACATTTCTATTGCAGAATTTATTTCTAAGGCCTTGTTGTAGGGTAATACAGCCATTAATACTGCTATGCTATTACATATTATATGATTTATACTCAAGTCTAATGACTTGCAAAACATTTATGTTTGTTGGCAGCAAGAACAAATTAGCTCTGTTTTCCTGGCACAATTAGTTGTAAGCCCTTCAATTTCATCCTCTTAAAAACTGAAGGACAAATCTGTGATAACAAAATCAAGCACTTGACTAGTCGGCTTAGATTTAGTCTTAGAACAATTTGTCATGTAAATGGTGTCTGCTTTGTTTTATGGAAATTTGAAAACAGCTTTCTGCATGATTGACATCTTTGTCAGTAAGACCCTCTTCAAAATGTGACAAATGTGCCTTATCTCTAGAAGATGCTGAAAATACACAAGTGATAAAACTTACTATTTTTGTCCAAGAATGCACACTGGCAGCACTGGGAGGTTTTAGCACTCAGAATAAAAATATCTTCCCACAGTTCAAAAAGAAAAAAAAATGTTGCAGAAGGAGTCAATCAAAGTTTTTATATATATATACACATATACATATATATACATACACATACATACAGACATACATACTAGGAATAAGGCCCGTTGTGGAAATAAATACAGCGAGATCTAGGAAGAGGCTCTGGGAAAGTGCCCTGGCCTTGGGCACTCAGCGTCAATTTGCTGTGGCAACATCAGCAGAATATAATGACAGAGAGTCCACCATTTTCTCCTGGGAAACTGATCTCTGCCATCTGAAGAGCAGTTGTAATTCTGTGTGATCTCCATCCCTCCCTTTGAGACTGGCAACAGTGGTACCCCTCGAGGGAATGGCTGGCTTGGAGGGTGGAGTCTATGGCATCGCACCTGTTTGAGGTCCCACCCCTTCTCAAACCTCACCCTCTCCAAGCTCCACCCCTATACAGCTATCCAGGAATTCCCCAACCTGGAGTTGGCAACCCTATCTCCCTCCCATCCAACTGTCAACCTACCGTTATCTGCCCTCGGCCTCAGCTTTCCATCTCCTCCGCCTCCCTCCTAGAGAGCAGTTGTAATTCTGAGTGATCTCCAACCCCCACATGGAGACTGGCAACAATGGTTCCCCATGAGGGAATGGCTGGCTTGGAGGGTGGAGTCCATGGCATCACACCTGTCTGAGATCCCACCCCTCCTCAAACCTCACCCTCTCCACGCTCCATCTTTCAAATCTCCAGGAATTTCCCATCTGGAGTTGGCAACCCTTTCAGGACTCACCCCAATGTGTTTTCTCCCAAAGGCCAAAATAGGTGTGGAAAGGGCCTTTTACTGACAGAACCTGGTTGCAACAGGCATTGAGGAGAAAGTACAGTTGGCAGTTCTGATTAGGGAAATACCTGGAGCTTTGGGGGGTGGATCCTACGGAGGGCAGCATGGGGGGGGGGCTGGAAGGACTCAGCAGTGGATAATGCCATATGGTCCACCCTCCAAAGCAGCCATTTTTTTTCCAGAGGAACTGATCTCTGTCATCTGGTGATCAATTGTAACAGCAGGAGATCTCCAGGTCCCACCTGGAGACTGGCAACCCTAGGGGAAAATCAGCCACACAGCAGGGGATTGAAGAGAATGGTTTGATGGTTGCTGGCCCACCTCATTAGCCAGCCAGCCATGGTTGAGCCAAAAAGGAGAGAGAGCTGGTTTAAATGTATTCTGACAGGAAAGGGGTCAAGATGGGGGTTATGCTGAAAGTCCTTTTTTTTTTTAACTGACAGAAGTTGGTTGCCTACCAAGAGCCACTGAGGGGACAGTTAGTCACAGTTAGGCCCACACAGGAACCAAGAGAAGTGTCTTCCTCAGGAGAGAGTCTGGCTTTCCAGGAGCCACAGCTCATTTCCTCCAGGCCAGACCCTCACTGGCACTGCTGGCGCTGCTGAAGGAAGGTGGGGGAGCCGTTGAAACGCACTGGGCAGCCTTCTCTGTGGTGCAGCCCACTGAGCTATCACCCTGACAAAGCGCCAGCCTTGCGGCCGAGGGAGAGGGGCCATGAGGGGCAGCGAAGGTGAGTGCTTCCCCTGCTTGCTGCTGCTCGTTAGGTCGTTATACACATACACACATACACACACACAAGGTATCTATTATTCAGACAAAGGACTTTTATTTACAAGCAAAATGATACTGGAACTCAGCAGGGCTTCAGACATTACCCATTTGTTCACAAAGGTCAATTCTATGTATAATGCACAAAATGTTGTAGGAGCTTTTGTATCATACCTATCAGTTGTTGCTGATGTTTGCAGCCCTCTGCATAATACTATAGACACCATTGTTATATACCAGGATTGTGGGAAATTGCAATGCCAATATTTTCTGTGAGTCCATGGGTCTGTGGGCTTAAATCCCATACTCATTATGGTTGGGGTCATCAGATGACTTAACCTACATTTTTGGGAAGGGCCTATAGGTCAGTCATAGTCTACATGATCTGTGGATATAGTTAATGTTGTCACTTCAGTTCTTGTCATTTCTAGGATCTGAGGTAGAAAATGTTTCAAAAGACAAGCTTGAGACCCTTACAGGCACTTTCAGGCACTGTAGACAATAAGATCAATGTTCTGACAGTAAAAGGCAGCTTCAAGACTTCATGTAGCACTTGCACCCCATAAGGCTAAATACCTTGGAAGGAACTGCTTCTCCTTCATTGCAAAGTTGTGATCAGTAGTAATTCTTCACTGTAATCTTTGCTCTAAGACAAGCTAAAGTAATATGATGATTATAGGACCAGTCCACTTTTTTTTAAACACCCTTAATATTATACAATATAAGACAATTTTCTCTATCACAACAGTGACAAGGGGCAGAAGGGGGGGGGGGTTCCTAGAAGAAGATGTTTCTTAACTGCAGAACCAGTTGCTTCAGCCTACTTCCATGCCTACTTCCCTTCCTTTGACTCTACTGATAGCCTTTCTGAAATGAAATCACTAGGATTGCCTTGCTGTCAGGGCTCAGATTTTACCACCTGATCTTGACAACTGTGCTGGAACACCAAACCTTTAAGAAATTCTCTCAATAAGAGAGAGAGAGAGAGAGAGAGAGAGAGAGAGAGAGAGAGAGAGAGAGAGAGAGAGAGAGAGAGCGACATAGATCCCCCACACCCCAAAAGCCACATAGATCCCCTGGACTCCAATTAACATTTGTCTTTCTTTAACAATTATTTAACAATCTGTCTTTCTTTAACAAAAATAACCGTGAATTAAAGGGCCAGATGGCTTCTGTCAAGAATGTAGTCTCCAATCTAGGTCCATGAAGGTAGTTTGTTGTAATCACATTCAGGAGCAGAAAGAGACAAATAATAGGAACCAAACACAGAGATGGGGTAAACACTGTACAGCTTTTATTACATGTGCATCTTCCACAGTATTTGTCTTCAACCAGAGCAAGACTTGATATTTCTGACACAGACAGCATTGACAAATCAGAGAGGAAACAGATCAACTATCTAGTCATGTGCCATCCCAACTGGACTTGAAAGGATGCAATGCTTTCAGGCTGCACTAATATTCACAATCCCATGCATGTATTAGTTAACTACCCCTGTCATGGATTGGTCTGTGTATTCAATCCCCAAGTCCTTTCAATATGGATTTTTGGACTAGCATGTGATACAACTGGAAATTTCAGTGGAATCAACCAGTGTAATACTGCTACAAGGAATGTATTGGTGTATACAGCAAGGCCCAGCAGTCCCTAGAACACAAACTAATCATCATATTTGAGTGGAAAATACAAGCCACAAAACTGACCAGATACCCAGAAAAATGACCACAAATTGACCATGTAACCCATACCCACACTGACCCCATATCCCAAAGAAGGGATAAAACAGAACAGAACAATACCCAGTCTGGTTTGACCCTGCAAATCCCAGTGCCCACAAGGATTGAGCAGCTACGAGCAGTATGCAGCCAAGTGACAAGTCTTCAGCATGGGGCATTCCTAATGCACAGTTCAGTACCTTTGCTTTCCATCCCTCTGCATCCTATACTAGGCATAAGCCACTCCACACTCCCCCACAGAGGGTGAACTTTGGGTTAATCTTCTGAACCCAGACAGCTGCCATTTTACTTTGAGGAAACATGGATTGAGAGGAAAACTTCATCCAGTATGGCCATGTGGTCAGTAAAACAAATGTTTAGTGTGGAAAGTTCATAAAAGAATAAGCCTTTGCATAGTTTATGGCAGGAGAAACATAATGACTGCCTGGACTTCAGCTGAAATTTGATTTTTCCCTTGAGGTTACCATGCATGAAGTGAAGATTCAGTGATAGTGTTATGATGGGTGATAGGATGAGTTATCAGCAATACAGCTTCAGTCTTGAACTGAAAATAGTTATGGACAAAATCTGCTCACGTAAGGCAATTTTGACGCCTCCAGCTTTATTGAGACCATTCTTCATCAGACTAAGATATCTAGGTAAACCATCTCTAGGTAAAACATAATTTTAGAATCTGTCTGAGCTGACATTAGTAAAGTGAAACATCTTGCCTGAAGAAGAAGAAGAAGAAGAAGAAGAAGAAGAAGAAGAAGAAGAAGAAGAGATTGGATTTATACCCCGCCCTTCACTACCCAAGGGTGTCTCAGAGCGGCTTACAAACTCCTTTCCCTTCCCCTCCCCACAACAGACACCCTGTGAGGTGGGTGGGGCTGAGAGAGCTCTTGACAGAAACTGCTCTTTTTCAAGGACAGCTGTGCCAGAGCTTGTGACTGACCCAAGGTCACATCAGCAGGTGCAAGTGGTTCTCCCAGATTAGAGTCCGTGCACTTAACCACTACACCAAACTGGCTCTTAAAGTTGGGTGGAGGGAGAAATGGGAGGGGGGGATGAAAGGTCAACCCATATTAAGTGAACATTTTAACATATTTTGGCTCTAAAATATTTCTTAATCTCTAAACAGAATATTTAAAATGTACACTGTTTTATATTAAAGATTTCCTATTATTTGATTTGAAAGAAAATGATAGTTGATTAAACGTGAATAAAGCAAAACATAATCATGCAAACTACAGAAATCCTTCTATTTTTATTGCTCCTATGTCTATCGTTACCATGCTGATGGTACAAAGAACAAAAGTCATCCCAGTTCAATAACCATGATCTGTATTCTGTGTATTATACAAGGATTAAACAGCGGCAAACAAACAAGAATTACCTACTTCAGAAAATTCAGTGATCTATGTTGGATCTACTTGTCTCCTGTGTGTTCCATAACAGATGGCTGGTGTCATAGCCCGGAGTATACTTATCACTTCCTGGAAGGAGTGGCAGATGAACCAAATCACCTTCTCCATCCCCTAAAGATGATCACTGTTGTGAAAGTTAACTAGCATTGCCTGAAATTGGCCAATATTTCCTCTTCCCTTCTTCCGTTCATTTATAGGTTGTTTTGAAATATAGCTCTAGGGCCCGTCCTCTAGCACATACATTCAGAAGCAGGGAATATGGAATATGCTTTAAAAATCAACAGTGCTGAGGGGGATCATAAATCCCCAGTACACATTCAGGTCTTTGACCTCCCTTAACTGATACAGCTATGCATGACTGACCCAGAGGTTGGCTTAGCAGAACAGGGAGCCCCAGGGGACTGCCCATTTTTGACAGTATGTCTCTAAAGAGTGTGTATGATTTTTTAAAGTGCATAAATATGGATTTTATTTTCAGTTGAACTGATCCATGCTTGTGAAAGGCTGCAATGTGTAGGACTATCTTCCAAGCTACCATATCTTACATAGCAGCTTGATACCATTGTCCCAGGCACTTCCAATGAAGATATGAGCTAACATATCTTCTAGTTGAACTAGTTTAATTAAATAATTAATCATGCAGATACACATCATATCATTAAATATGCTAATGTATTTAAATGGCTGATCTGTGCTAGGCAATGTGCCAGGAGGAGCCCAGCCCCAGTGTTTTCCCATAATGCACTGCACAGAAAGATGTTGTTCAGCACCAAGGACACTCCTTCCTAGCCAACGCCGCCCCACATAGCCAGTGATGTGCTGTTCTGGACGCACCGTCTCTTGGTGATGGCTCAGGGTGCTTGCCAATCGTTCCAACCTATGATGATTAGCCTGCCCCTCTCCCTGCCACATGAGGTTAGCCTAGCTTAACACCCTTTGCCCCACCTGCTGACTGTAATGTCCTGCAGGCCCTGACATAGATATGCCAAATACAAATCACACCCTTCTGGAGAAGGATGCACACCATCCTCCCTATACATGTGTGGCATATCATACTTAATGGAGTCATGTAATATGCACACATCCCCACCATCCAAAATTACATTGGGTACTGAACTATGAATCTTGGCCCTTGTATGTACAATCTGAGTGGGCTTCAGGGCTCCCCTTCAAAGCCTCCTCTTTAGAAAATCAGACCAAATGATAATGGCCCTGGGTAACAAACCTTTTTTATTTTTAAATTATTATTATTATTATTCTGTGTGTGTGCGCGCACGTGCACCTGGAAGTCATGTTGATCTCTGGTGACTAACCCCTACTAGGGGCCTGGAGGATATTCAAAGAGGTGGCTGAAAGCCTGCCTCTGTCCTCCCAACTTGGTATTCCAAGGAAGTCTCCCATCCAAGTACTAACCACAGTTAACATTGCTTAGCTTCCGAGATCTGACAAGATTGGGTTGCCTGGGCTATCCAGGTCAGGGCTGGGTGACAAACTTTTAACCTTTTTTAGGTCCCTAAGTATTTTCCACATTAGCAGGATGAGACTATCCCTCCTAGTGGAGGGAGGGCAGAAGTTGGTTCCATAACATACCCCAAAAACACTGGCGCTGGATGCTGGCTATGGAATAGAGACCCAACTGCAATCCAAGCTCACAAGCAGGTGCTCTCTTCCTCTCCCAGAAGATGATGCAATGGCCCACCACCACCTTCTGATTGGGCTTCTTGATATGCTCACATCTGCAAAAAAACAAAAAAATCTCCAGTTTATCTAATGTAAGTCTTAAAAGCCTGTGACCATTACTTACCAATTAATTGAATCATCTGTCCCAGCATTCCCAGCCTAGCAGTGGTTGGGTGTAGCTCCTATTCTAAATGAATGGGTCCCAAACTCCCATGCAGCCACCAATATCTGCCAGGTGATGGTCCAAAAATGACCCTCCCCTGTGTTGAAATAGGCAACCCGGGCCATAGTCCCATGTTCTCATGAATGCTCTGAGAGCTTTGGAACCACACCTGCTGTTTGGCTAGTGGAAACCCCAGGTCACCTGGCTGCCCATTCAAAAACCTCAGGCTGCATAGGCTTCTCAGGAGATGGCAGCTTGACCAGAACCCCCTTTTTCAGTTGGGCCTTCTTTGGAGACATAAGCCTGGAACCTGGGGGGAATAAATTCAGTGGGTAATAGAAGAAAAAAACAGGAGCACAGTCTCCCCAAAGACTGCAAAAAAAAAAAAATCTGCATCTTTTATTCGTGTTGCTGTTTTTCTTCCTTTATTTGTTTGTTTTAACCACAGCTCAGGCAGAAGACTTTCTCATCAATTACTGCCTGTCCTAATAAAATGCATGGGCAAAAGCCCAAAGCAAAAAACCCCAAGGATACACTCACTGCGCTCTCTCTCTCTCTCTCTCTCTCTCTCTCTCTCTCTCTCTCTCTCTCTCAAAGGTTGATTGTATGTATGTAAATAATAAAACAATTGGGATGATGGCTTAACTTAGGGGGGAGGAATTGTAATGTATTGAAATGATTACATGAATCACCTCATAGGACTCCCGTGTTAAGCTTCGAGCCAGACCAGGGCTCCTCTGAGCGAACTTCCTATTGGTCGCTTCGTAACAGCGACCAATTAGAACGATTCCAGTCTCGAGGAGGGAAAGACTCCCATTGGTCTTTATTCTAGCAATCTCATTGGTTGTTATTTGTAAATAGGCGTGGCTACATTAGCCCGGTTATGTTTAAAAGGAGCATAAGCTCCCACTGTTTTCTGTTCTGGTTTCTTACTGAGTTAGTGCTTGTTCGTTACTTCTAAATAAAGCTGAATCACTTGCTGAATCACTCTACGAGTCCTTTGTTAGCGCGATCTAACAATATCCATTTACTTATTCTGAAACCCTTTTCCTTTTTAAAGCAAACAATAAAGAAGAGGGAGAAAAAAGGGGGTAACTAAGTCCTAAAGCCTCCCAAAGGCTGAGCACTACTCCAAAAAGGCTGCCACACTCAACCAGGCAGAACGTAAACTGGCTGATGCACTTAACAGAGCAGCACTCAAAATGGCTGATGCACTCAATAGAGAAGAACTCAAAATGGCCATCTTCACCTTCAGAGGCCTACTCAAAATGGCCACAGATGGCAAGGCATGAAATGGAGATGTAGAGTCACATTCCTAAACCCTGTCTAGCATTTGCTGCTCAAAGTGCTGGATAAAAGGCAAGGGGAGGGTCACTAGGCAGGACAAAATGAGCCAAGACAAGCAAGGGTGGGTGGAGTGGGGGGGGTATCTCCTTTCAAACAAAAAAAATCCCCTATGCTTGATAGCACCTACAGAAAATGTCTCCTTTTTAAAGGATTTTTTAAATAGTCCCAAACACAAACGGGGTAAAAAAAAAACCACAAACAAAAAAAACCCCTCATCAGGGTCCACATTGTAGTCTCACAAGGTCATCTCCAATTGCTCAATGGCAACTAAGGCACCAACTGTCCTCTTCAACAGCCAGCAGAAGAGCCTGCATGAAGGAGGTGCAGTCACAATATACATTGCAAAATCAGACCTCCTTATTGGCTGCATCAAATGTGGCTGCCCAATTAAGCCTCGTGTCTCCTTTATCTCCAACTGGGGGGGGGTCAAAACAACCCACGGTATTAATGCCATCAATTCCACATTGATCACCATCATCACAACTTTTATTGGCATAGCAGTAACATCAAAGGAAAACTAACAATACAGTTTGCCAAATAGCCAAAGTAAAAGCAATGTAAATAGAAGTAACTATAGTGTTGAACAACAAGTCACTAAGGTTAAAACCAATTATGGTGAATAAGCTTAAGAGAGAAGAAAAGGGAAACATTATAAAACATAAAACTATATAGGCTGTGATCACACATGCCAGTTGGAGCGATGGGGAAGTGAGGCTATCTCCTCCGGAGGAATTTCATATGCAATTGTGAGGTCACACAACCCTTTCAAGCTGTGGGCTCAGCCCATCACTGTGTGATCATATGCAACCATGGGTGAGTCGGAGTTTTTTTGGCCATTTGTTTCCCATGTGCTTAAACGAGGAATCACACCTTCACACTGAGGACTCCCTATGGAGTATGCGATGATGCGCATACTGCAAAGGGGGGGGGGGACGGCACCAAGCCAGGATGGCATGATCAGACCATTCTGACAGCATGAGAGCATGTTTGTGCAATCAGACAGGGGAAAGTCCATCCATGGCCCAATGGAATCCATTAGAGCCAGACTTTCCCCGGTGTCTTTTAACTCCACTTCTGTAGCAGAGCAGCACGGGCTGCCAATGACTGTGGGACGCTTCCCAGACGCTGCTGTCTGATCGCGCCCTTTAGATCCATCAGGCATTCACAGCTATGTCGGATTTAAAGGTGCATGTGATCTCAGCCATAGTCTCTCTTTGTCTCTCTCTCTCTCCCCCCTCCTTTCCCCCTCATCTTTCTCTCCTTTTTCCTTTCTCTTTCTCCCTTTCTGTACATTTGCCAAGAACTCTGCCACCTCAGTAATTTCAGGGAATTTGTCTGCCAGCAAGAATTGAAAGCCTCCAGAGGTCATGGTCTTAGAGGTTTGTAGGAAAGGGACAATCAAACATAAACATAACTGAGTAAACAATGGGCAGTATAAGAGGATATGCTGTACAGAGTCGGGTTCTCTGCAGTAACACCTGCAGAGTCTTTCCTCAAGAGGGATACCCTTATATTTGCCTCTGACCACGGCTGGTGCTGCCTGCACTCTCCTCCTCCTCCTCCTCCCCCATCTCATCTCCCCGCACACCCACTTGTTGACCCAGAACGAGCAGAAGGAGGCCTGGGGCATGCGTGGCATGGGAGTTCCCCCCTTATTCAGCTGGGCAGCGTATGCGGCCCTGAGACACGGCCGGGGCTGTGGTGGTGGGTGCGCCCATCATGAGGGCTTGGCAGTGGCAGGCCGGGTCTTACCACTTGTACTGCACATAGTAGAGGAGCCACTGCACACATGCTCAGGGGTGGCGGGGGTGCCAGGCCAGGCAGTGGACTGGGGCTGCTGGTGGTGAGAGAGGGCCTGGGATGGGGGGCAGAGGCGTGGGTGTGGCCTCCCTCCAGGCAGTGCAGGAGGACCAGCAGGAGCAGCATGGCCCAGAGCATCTTCCGCACAGTGCAGATCCCCTTGTGCGTCCAGGCAGCCGCTTTGGAGCCACTGAAGGGGCACATGGGCTGGCCTTGGCAGCAGCAGCAAAGGGGAGAGCAGGGGCCTTGTGCGGGGCCTGTTTTTTTTCCTGCTGGGGCTTGCTGCCACTGCTGCCTGTGCTTCTGCCGGAGCTGCACTCCTGTGCGCTCCGAGTTCAAATGACCCCTGAATATCTCAGCTTCTCTTATATATTCAAAATATATAAGTTTCATTAGAGTTGGTCAAGGAATTTAAATCAATGTCTAAGAATAGATTTTATCAAATATTGATTGGGACCATTTAGAAACAAATGGATCGGTGGTGATGCGATTAAGCTATTTGGAGGGGGTCAGAAATAATGATGTAGCTAGCATTTAATAGTAGCAATCTAAGCTGTGGATTCTATGATATGGAGAACTAACTCAGCACATATGGCCATTTTCAAAATGCCTTTGCTTTCCGTTTTAGTAACTGGTTGCTAATAACAGTTTTAATAACTAGCTGCTAGCAGAATTTATTTAACTGTTCATACAAACCTGCTTGCATCGGGTTAGCAAAGCATGGTTGAACTGCTTTGGGAGGAAACTGCTTTCTCTCATTTTCTCTCATTTGTGCTTCTGAATCCCTGTGATGTGCTGTTTAAAATGTCCATAGCATTCCCTACAATGCCACTCCCCCCTTTTTATGCCATATGAGTTTCCACTGACTTTTGAAAAAAATGTTCTAAGTTGAGTGCTATAGCACTAAACCAATATAGCACTTCAGGAGAGGTTACGGAGGCTTTCAGGGAAGGGGAAAAGGCTATAGTGGGAAAGGGGAAAATGAGATGCCCCCCGCAAGCCCTTGTGGATCCCCTGCTTGCTTCTTCTTATAGCACATATCTTGACATAGGAAGAAGTGATGCCTGCTTTGGGAAGCTGGCATTATTTCATTTCCTTTCTGTTCTTCTGTTTTCCGATCTGTGCTTTTGTTAGTTTTTAAATCTTTATCTTCTTATCTCAAACTTATACCTTGAACCCAGTATTAGCTCTGGAAACTAGCACTACTACAGCCTTCACATAAATTTGCTCGAAAATTTAATGTACTTTGATTCAAATGTTCATTTTCTCTCAAGCTCCCCATACTTGCTGACAATTCAAAAGTAGCAATATTTTGAGGGATTTTGCTTTTATAAAGTTGGTTGCATTTATCCTGGTAGCTAGATGGAAGGAACCATTATTGGTTCATATTGGAATGTTAAGATTACATAGGGTCAGCATCATGGGCAGGTCAACTCACATTTTGAGTGTATGTAATGCTTTTTCCTCTGTGCAATCAACAGAATTCATTTAGTTGGCAGTTACTCTAAACATATAGGTCCAAATAGAATTCCAAGGCATCAGTGCTGTTTTCTGGAAAACGACTACAAAAATGCACATGCCCCAAAATTGGAAATGTACTTTAGAATCGTATGGAGAACTGAGCACTGGTGATCAAATTGTGATTTGAACAAGGCGTCATTGCACATCACTTAGAGACACTCACTTAGAGATACTCAGTATATTTAAATGAAAAGGGAAAATCTAGGGATGGGCATGAACCTCTCACAAACTAAAGGTCATCCTGAATTTTGACTGGTTTATGGTTTGCAAAGCAATGTTCGCAGATCACTCAGTACAAATGTTTCACAAACTTTGGTGCTGTTGGTGGCAGTTTGTGAATGGTTACATTTCCAGACATACTGTCTCTGCTCAAATGAACTGCTTACAAAACTCCAAGGCAATGGGGGTGTAATTCTCTAGCCTTGGAAAACCCAGTAGGAGCCCTCCAAAGCTTAATAGACCTTAAAGATAAAGATAAAGGTTCCCTTGCTCGAAAGCCAGTCGAATCCGATTCTAGGGTTGCGGTGCTCATCTCCGTTTCAAAGCCTGTTTGTTCTTCAGAACCTGCCTTTGGAGACTTGGGAGGGTGCAAGTGCAAGGGGGATGTTCGGATGTGAGGGTCTGTCCAAGTGAAGTTTCCCTGTGAATTTGTTGTCCCTGGCTTGTTCCTGAGCCATTCCATAGAGTCCTGTAACTGCAGCTGTCTTTTCCAAGACTCCTGTAACTGTAGCTGGGGGGACCTTTGGGGCAGGGGGTTCTGTAGACCCCAGAAATGTACACACACCCCAACTTGGAGAGATTGTAGAGAAGCAGGTGGCAGAGTGAGGTTCCATGTTTGTTTGGTGTATGTAGTTTCCAAGAGGTTCATTCCATACACTTTGGATCCTGTGCCTTACATTATCCTCAAAAGCACTTTCATGGCTTGACCTTAGTCCTGTTGGGTTTGCAGTGCCACAATGACACGGGTTATGCTGAGCTTGCAAAAATGCCCCCCACCTTCTGTTTCTACTGCAGAGATTCTCTGGGACTTTGATTATGTTCTGCTGGTCTTCTATTGCCCTTGCTTTTTTTGTTGTTTCTTTTTCCCTCCATTTTCCAAACCACATTTTCATGGTTTGTGCCCATCCCTAGGAAGGAGACTAGAGCAGAACACACCATGCAACCAGGCACAGCAAAACTTTAGTAAAGTGAAGGAGAGAAAGGACTGTGGCTTTTGTCAGAACATTTGCACAAGACCTCAGGCTTAGTTTTTGCAAACTCTGAAAAAAGTTTCATATCTGCATTTCAAATAGTTCTTCCCTGCACCAAGCTATGAATCACAGTTCATGGTAGTTAATACTTTGCAAAATTCTAACCAATTCATTTGTGAGATTTATAAATAATATACAAAGTCAATGAACTTGTAAAATAAAATTATTTATATAGGCTATCTACTGTAGGGGTCTATTTTACTACTAACAATAATATCTATAACGGCCTCAAGGCATGTATACTGAATATCCTTCACTGATAAAGTAATTATTTTGGCTATAATACAAAGAAATCTTTACTGGCTCATTATTAGGAAACTCTAATTAGGATAAATATGAACGTAGCATTATTGTTAGACTTATTCAAAACAAGGACTTAGGGGGAATGAATAAAAACAAGTCAAGCCAATTAAAAGGTTAAGAAAGATGCTCAAATCATTTGAGTCTTAATTAAAATACCATGCATATGATTATTTCAGTAGTGTAATCATTTAGAGAAATATTTTTATATACAAATAAGCAAAATTATGGAGATTTTTCTGACGTATTTAACATATTGTGCTGGAGTTTTATATCTGCACAGGATTAATGATGTCACAATTTTTTTCAGAGAATGTCTTTGGCACTTATGTTGTTGATTTACATTGTTGACACTCATGATCACACTATGATATGATCAGAAATATTTTGAGATTTCACTGAGCAACATGAATGGCTTCTGAACAAGTTTGCAGCTGCTTGTTGGCTTCTGATACAAAGCTGATCAGAGGATCAAAGGACAGGTACGGAGCAAAATTTCCACAGCAGGATATCAGAAGCTAACATCTGGCTGACCCATCATCAGCTGGGAGTTAGCTTCTGATGGGTGCAAGTGCCCCTCTGTGCAAATACGCCCAAACAGGTTAGTGAACAGCCAACAGCCCATCACTTAATTAACTACCTGATCACCTCAGGTGAATGGGAAGTGAATTGAACTGGCAGATGGTCGAGTATCCCTACATGTGATTAGTTAACACTTGTTAATATTACATATTATTAGTTAAGATAGTTAATTAGTTCCATGTGATTAATTAACTCAGCCTAGCCTGTAAGATGGCCTCTTACCTTGATATGACTGATCTGGCCACCTGGATCCATGTCACAGTAACATTGAGTCTGGACTACCATAATGCACTGTACATTGGCCTCCTCTCAAAATTAACTAGGAAACTCCAGGTGGTGCAGAATGTCACAGCACAGTTATTATCAAGCATTAGATGGAGCATGCATATTACTCACATTCTGCAGATACTCCTTTAGCTGCCCTTTTGTTACCAGGCTCAGTTTAAGGTATTGGCTATTACATACAAACCTCTTCATGGGTTTGGTCCTTCTTATCTATGAGATCACCTTTTCCCCTATGCTCTGCCACAACAGCTTCGCTTATCTGAGCAAAGCCTTTTATAGGTGCCAACCTGCAAATGGGCAAAATCAACAACTGCCCATGCCCGTGCCTTCTCTGTTGTGGCTCCCACCTTATAGAATGAGCATTCAGAGGAGATCAGAAAAGCTCCCACTCTTGTGACTTTCCACAAACTATGCAAAACTAAATTATTTAAGAGGGCCTTTCTGAACAGGTAGCGGGGTGCACTGCACAAAATGGTTCACAAACATACTTGGATAAATGATTAGGGACTGTGATCCATACTGCTGTGTATCACTTATTGTAAGTAAGATCCTATTGTGTAATTCTTGTGCCACTTAATGTGTCATATCAATAATGATTCTATGCTTCAGGTCTTTCTGGTGGTTCCAGATTGCTACAATCCCAATACATTGTTAACCGAATCTCCCATTTTCTTGATTGTACTGACTGTGTGTAATCTACTTTACTCTTAAACTAAACTATAGTTTGTGTTCTTTACCTGCATCCATTTCTATTTTGGTTGGCCATCACTTGAATATCCCTGACATTTGAATTCCAGGCTTTCCATAGTTACCACATTCCAGCAACTCCATGATAAATTACCTCACAAGGGAGAAGTGAAACCGAAATGAACATATTCTAATTCAGCCACTGGGCTTGCAAAATCTGGTTGGATCCCTACCACCCTCTGTAATGATTTCCCTTATTTGCTCTCCATTCAATATCCAGTTCCTGGGTATGCCTTGGGTTTTCTGGTGCTTCATATGATATGGAGGAAAAGACCATAGCAACAGCATATTTTGTGGATTGTATCCTCTTTTTTAAAGTTATTGTTCAAACTCAAAAGTACTTTCATTGTCTGTAGATGCTGCATTTTTGCTGTTGATTATGGAGCAGGCTGTTGGAATCCATGGAGCAGAAAAAATGACAATGGTAACTTAATGTCTAACAATCTTTCTGCCATTTCACTTAAAACTATGAAAGCTCTCCTGGTGACATTTATTTAATAGTTCTTATCAAGATGTTATTTCCTCTCTAAAATAATTTCCACAATCAAATACTTGAGGCAGTACATTAACAAGTTAAGATACTGTGCCTTGGGTGAGGTTTAAGGTGTGAATTTGATCCTAATATTCATCCTGAAATACCACTGCCCAGAGGGCCCTACTGTTATTATTTAAATAGAATATAAACTAGAAACTACAGAAACCATTTCTGCAAAGCTGCATTTCAGGCTTAATAGCTTGAGGTGGATGGCACAGGTCATACAAAAACTTCACTTATATCAGGTGTCTAGTTTAAAATGAAACACATAATTTTGCAAAGCTTGTTTTTTCTCAAACATTTCATAATATTCAAGACAAGACACATATGTGTGCACACACACATTCACACATTAAATAGTAAGATTAAGTTAAGTGCCTTTGTTACTATTTCTCTAAAAGGAGAGGTTTGTGGCTGGGGTGGTGGTGGTAGTAATTCACTGCTTGGTGAGAAAAGATAATTGCTCTTTTATTGTCTGTCTACCTACCTCTTATTCTACTAGTGACTATAAGGAAGTTGTTCGCACCAGCAGTGTTTCAATGATAAACATAACTCTTAATCATAATCAGTTATGAATCACTCTGTAACATCAATAATAACTTTCTCTGGAGTATTTGTACCAGCACTTCTGGTCATGTTTATTAAAGCTTATTTGGAATACGACACTGTGATCTCTAAACTATGAATGCAGTTGTGTGCAAACAGGTACAAAAAGTAGGATTTTGTTGTTGGCAATTATATTAATAATAGGAATAAGGCCTGTTGTGGAAATAAATACAACAAGCTCTAGAAAGAGGGTCTGGGAGAGTGCCAAGGCCTTGGGCACTCAGCGTCAATGTGCTGTGGCAACCTCAGCGGGGTATAATGACACAGAGTCCACCATTTTCTCCAGAGGAACTGATCTCTGCTACCTGAAGAGTAATTTTGAGTGATCTCAAGCCCTCACCTGGAGATTGGCAACAATTGTTACCCAGGAGGGAATGGCTGGTTTGGAGGGTGGAGTATATGGCATTGTAGCTGTCTGAGGTCCCACCCCTCCTCAAACCTCACCCTCTCCAGGCTCCACCCCTCAAATCTCCATGAATTTCCCAACCTGGAGTTGGCAACCCTATCTCCTTCCCAGCCAAGCATCAACCTGCCATTATCTGCCCCTCTGATGTCAGCTTTCCATCTCCTCCTCCCACTCTCCTGGAGATCAGTTATAATTCTGAGTGATTTCCACCCCTCTTCTGAGATTGGCAACAGTGGTTCCCCAGAAGGGAATGGCTGGTTGGGAGGGTGAAGTCTATGGCATTGTACCTGTCTGAGGTTCAACCCCCATTCAAACCTCACCCTTTCCATGTTCCATCCCTCAAATGTTCAGGAATTTCTCACCTGGAGTTGGCAAACCTATCACCTTCCCAGCCAATCACCAACCTACCTTTATTTCCTCCTCTTCAGCTTTCCATTTCCCCCCACACACACCTGCAGCCTCTTCTGTGCTCTGAAGCCCTGACTGCCACAGAGTCCACCATTTTCTCTAGAGGAACTGATCTCTGCCATCTGTAGAGCAGTTGTAATTCTGAGTGATCTCCAGCCCTCACCTGGTGATTGACAACAATTGTTTCCCAGGAGGAAAAGTAGTCTTTCTCTGCAATAGGGATGAAAGCAGCTTACATCATTCTCCTCTCCCCCTTTTGACTTGTACAACAACCCTGTGAGGTAGGTAAGGCTGAAAGTCTGTGACGGGTCCAAAATCACCCATTCAGCTTCTACAGCAAGAACCTGGATCTAGCAGACCATGCTCTGAAGCACTGACTTCTACGCCTAGGGCAGCCAACCTCCAGGCGGAGCCTGAAGATTACCAGGTATCACAACTGAACTCCAGACAACAGATCTCTCCCCCCCCCTGGAGAAAATAACTGCTTTGGAAGGTGGGCATTATGGCATTCTGATCAGCTGAGGCCTCTCCCCAAAGCCTGGCTTCCATGGATTGTACCAGAAAATCTCCAGGAATCTCCCTACCCTGGAAAGTTGGCAACTCAAGGGTCTGGCCTTTCCTTGCTTCCCTGGGCTACCCCCTCCCTTTGGTATTGTGCAGAGTGGAAGAGACTATGTGGTCAGAGCACAACACAAATTATTAGCCCAAATTAAAGAATTTAACTATTTACACAGTTATGGAGCACACATACACTGTAGGAGTAAGCAGACACCATGAACCAACAGGGCATAAATCAACAGGGGTTAAACACAATCCTCTTCCCCTACACAGAATACTATCTACTTCTGGAGGTTGGGGACTCACCTGTGCTTCAGCCTCTGTCTCTTGCCCAAGAGAGCAGGGAGACTTCCATTCATTCCCCAGTCCAACTGACTGTGGAGTGGCTGAATTTCTGCTGCTCCCAGGGACGAAGACTGCCTTGGGACAGTCCATTTCCCCACATTTTTAGCCTTGGGGGAAGCTGGGTACTGTAGGCCAGCAGATGAGGAAGTCCCATTCAACCCAGTGAGTGATACCCCTGCAGGCCCCTCTCCGGAACTACAGCTCAATTAAACCTGATGGGGGAACATTTTAAACAAAGAACCACATCCTTCTGCAAGGCTCTCCTGAGGGCTGAAGAATGGTTGGCAGGCAAACGGCCGTGGCTACTCCTCTGCTGATCTTCTCTTGATGGCTGAAGAAGGCTGGTTAGGCAAATGGGTGCTCGGCTGCTGAGGTAAACTGTTTGGATTGGAGTTTTGGTGGGAGCTGGCTCTGTGGGCGGGACTCAGGAACACCTTCTGATGGGCAGTTCAGGCAGCCAACTGATTTTGGCAAGCATAGAACATTGCCATGCAAAAACATGTTTATATATAAGGGCAGGATTGACATTTGCCTTCGAGTATACAGGGTGGTTGTTGTTTTGTTTAATAAGAGACCACGTATTTACAAAGTGAAATTCCACAGCATTATCACACCTTATATTCACAAGTATTTACAGATGGAATGTCTCAGGTTGTTAGTTTGTTGTTCAAATAGCCCTCTGACATGTACTTTATAAATCTGGTATTCAGTAAATAGAACAAAAAACGGTGCCTGTGTTTTTCCTGGCTTGATACCAAAGATTGTATGACAAGACTATTAACCCTGTTGATGCATTCTGAATAATCATAATTTTCATTGAGATGCCACAATAATATTTTTTAGTACTACCATGATGATAATATCTGCTAATTGCTCTCTGTTGTGTCTGACCTGGGTACATCAGCAATTGCTGACAGCAGTGAAATGAGAACATGACAAAACATCGCATTAGTTAACTATAAAATGTGATTTAAAAAAAAGTACTTCAGAAACTCTTGTCAACCTTTGGTCATTATTGTATTTATTCTTTTTTCTTTTTTAAAAAATGAAACATTGTTTTACAATATAGAATACCCAAGAATGTTTTGACAATATCCTAACAATGTTTTCTAGCGGGCTGGAAGAAATTCAACACTTGTCATTGCTTTACCACCGGCAAACAATACAGATGTGAAACTGGCTTGAGGGATCAACAAATTAATAGATTTTAAGGCTCTCTCTATAAAGAATGATCTGACCTGTGTTGCTCTTGAGTCCTGACTATTTTGGCATTGTCTCTAGGGGGAAAAAATCTTTGTCAGCAATCTCAAAGTAGACATAAGTTATTTCTAAACTTGTGAATAGCTTGTTATCTGAATTAGGCATGTGGTACTTCCATAAATATCACTCAATCAGCAGAAACTTATAGAGGAAGTTTTAGATAACAAAAAATCACTGAATCAGCTAAAATGAGAACACACACACACACATAGTCTCTTGTTCATCTAAAGATGTACTGAAACTGAGCATTCAGTAAGACATCAGACATATAGGAAAGAGAAGTACTTAGCTCTTTCAGCATTTCTTGAAGCATTGTGTGTGACAAATTTTCCCCTCTGGCAAAAAATGGGGAACATTTTCAATGTGTATCTCTTGTTCCCTTAACATGACATAGCATGACTCCAATTGCTTTTCGCTATGCTTAATGCAAGCAGGGAAAATCTATACTCTGAGAAGTACAGTGGCTTTTCAAATATGGAACATTGTATTTTCCAAGTTGTAAATTAATTAGCTTTACTATGCTACAAAACAAAGCAGTTGTTTTTTTAATGAAAAATGCACAGATCATTTTCCCAGCATGGTGCTTAGTTTATTATTTTTAAATGGCCATGTTGTTACCAGTTTCTTCTTCTGCATAACGACATTATAAAAGCTAACTGTTATTAAATTAAAACTCTCTTTCATATGATAAAACAATATTAGTTATTCAAAGTCATTGACCTTTTACAATATTTATTTCAGTTTTTTGTTGTGTTTCATATAAATATTTGAAAGTATATAATCAGAGAAAAATTCATTCTTCTCCTTTTTAAGAGGCATAGAACTAATTTTCAAAGTAAACATGCAGGCAGAACTACCTTTTGTGAAATTTCCTCTGTACCTTCTAATCTCACAGCCATTGTCAGTCACAAATGATTTAATATTGGATAATAATGAGTGTAAAATAAATGCCAGTTCAAAACTGATTAACATAATCCATAAAATACATTAAAATATGCATTAAGCAAATACAAGCAGAGTTGTGTATGCAGATAACTGATAACTGCTTTTCTTGACAAGATCCATGCACTCACCTATGAGAGGCACTCAAACAGTTTGCAGAATAGCATGAACTATTTCCTCCATCATGTGCATAGATATGATTGTAAACTTTTCACATTACCTGCTTCATGCCATTCATCTCCACTCTTTTGAGAAGATCTATATATCTAATACCGAAGTGGCCCCCTCTGTGCGGATATCTAAATCTGCACATCGGGGGCCCCTGGGGGGGGAGGAGATGTTTGTGCGCACGTGGGGCGGTCCCCACGCCTGCACAAAAATCTAAAATCTGGAGAAAAATATCGGGGGATACTTAAACCCCCCCGAAAGTGCCAGAGCGTCCCCCACCCCTCGCTGCCACCCCTCGCTGCCACCCCTCGCTGCCTCGGAGCCGGGCGGGAGGGCAGCGAGGCCCGGGGGGAATCAGCAAGCGCCTCGGAGCTGGGGAGGGAATCAGTCAAGCCGCAGCTGACTTAGAGCGACCTCGCACATATGGCTCGCATTGCCTGCTTCTGCGGGTTAGCGCCTTCAACAGCATTCGGGGTAGGTGATCCGCAATCGGCGACCCGGAGTAGGGAACGCGAGGCTCCTTCAACGTCGCAATGCCCACTGCCAGCGGCTCCCGGGGCCCTTCCCTCAAACGCAGTCCCGCCTCCGGCTCCAATTGCAAAGGCCGACTTCGCCGCATGGTAGTAATTCCCATTGAACCCAGTGCGACTCTCCGGCGAGGTGAGGTAACACCCGGGTGGCCGCCCTGCCTTCCAGTTCGCTGGGGCGCCGCCAAGAAGGACACTCCCCCCGCCTCCGCAGCCCAACCCCAATCACCTATCAGCAAACCAGCCCCATCTTTTCGGTGAGGGAACGCCCCCCCAAGAGGGGGCTCCAACCATTCCCCCCTCCCCGGTGGTGCAGCAGCCACTGCCCTGCAAAACTCAACAGTGCAAAGGACGCCTGAAACTGGGCTTCCGATATTCCCTCTCCCGCCCAACCCATGACTGAGATAAGGAACGACGCTGCCTCACACTCCGGCAACCCTGTTTTTCCACCCCGCACGACTCGGGGTTTGCGTCGCAGAGAGCCCCGCATTCGAACTCGCAGCGCCGCGGGAGCCACCCAGGAAAAACTGCTGGCCGCTGCCACCGCTCCCGCAACGGATTCACTCACCGCCGCGCGCACCCCGCCCCTCCGGATGACAGCCCCGGCGAGGTAGTAACCTGTCTCCACCGCCTCCGCCTCCTCGCCCGGCAGCGCCTACTTGCAAGACCTGGGCGCCATGGCCGCCGAGTGTAAAAGTTGTGATTCTTCCGAAGCTTGTTTCTTTTCCAGCTTTTGCACCTTTTTCTTGACTTTTTTAGTGTTGGCATCCATTTCCTTCACCTTCTCAGCAGTTTGCTCCATTATTTTTAAAGTCTCAGTTAGTTGGAGCTGCTGAGTTGCAAGATTCTGGTTTAGAGTTGTCAGCTGTTG
>NW_015167547.1:369425-374228 GCF_001447785.1 Gekko japonicus
TGCCTCCAAGCAATTCTGCACTAAAATTGAATTCAAACTTCTTTTTAATCCCGTTCCCCCCCCCATTCTGCACTAAAATTGAGTTCAACCTTCTTTTCATTCCAGGTTCCCCCCTCCAACCCCAACCCCCACCCCCATTCTGCAGTACAATACCTCCTTTCAATGGTCAGCTCGGTTTCAGCCTGGTGTTGCCCTGGGTTATTTGGATACTGTTTTGCCCTGGACTTAAATTGCCTCAACGTGAACACTGGGAAAATCTGGAGTGGCAGGCAAATGCAGAAAGGACCTTTCTACAATATAATTGGCTTGCACAACTGCATACCTACATCAGAGTCAGGTAATGTTGACAACACTAGATTAAGCAGCAAAATGACCACCCATTTTACAGAGAAAGGAAGAAGGCCCACACACAAGTGGGAGTGTGAGGTACGATGGCAAGAACACAGACAGACACTGCTATGGAGCACAGGGCTAAAATTACGGGGAAACGCTCCTTGGGGCAGTCTGAGCTGTTTGCCCCCAAATAATAACTTGATGGGTCTTTCAGAGATGGACTATGATTTGGGGAGAACCTTGATGAGTTTACCTGAGGTGAACTATAGGCGTTAATGGTGCTTGATGACCCTGTAAGGACCAGATGGGAAAAGCTACCAGGTTTGGTGAATAGTGTTAAGTGATGTTTAATTAGGGTAAATGGGTGAGGGGAAGTGAGGCTGGGTGTTGATGAGATTAATCCAAGTTGAGGCAGGATGTTCTTGGGAAACCTTTGTCCTAAATTATGCATCCCCTTAGTTTGGGGAGGAGATCATTAGCTGGCCAGCCGCTCTTTCCCACACTTCTAAACTATATGTCCAGACTTGTCCCTGGCTGGCATCCATTTTGTGTCATTTTAGGTCAGGCAGCTTATGAAAGTTGAGCACACAAACATGGAAGGGTGTTTATGGTTTTTCTAGCTATAAACTGCCCCTCAGCAAAAGGAGGGGTCTGACTGCTAAAATAACTAGGCTATAGTCACACAGAGCACCTTGCCAGAAGCAGAGATAAGAAGAGATGAGTGTTTTTTTAAAAAAAATACTTTCAGCTGAGGTGATTTAGCTGAAAGGGTACTGTGTTTGGGAGTGTGTGGGTGAGTTGCAAGTTGTTGCAGAGTCCTGGCTGCTTGAGATAGGATGTGAAAGGGTCATTGCTTGACTGTAATTGAGCGCCTGGGTGAATTTGAATAGCTGCTGGCCACACCCTCTGCTGGGGGAAGCTTCTATTTAAGGCAGCACCTTGCCAGAGGCACGAGCTTCTGGCATGAACCGAAGGGCTCCTGGCCTATGGACTCTTAGACTAGGGACTCTGTAAGAAGCCCAGAAAGAGCCAGAAAGCCAGGGCCCTAGTCTCCTTGGGTTCCCAGTAAGGTAAGTAGACTTCTACAAGGAGAACCACATAAATACAGAGAGTTTTAAAAGGGGGATTATATATAATTATTATTTTAGAAGCAATTATGAAGCCAGAATGCCAGCAGGAAGTTGGGGCTATCCCATGTTTTGCACGGAGTGTCACATGTATGACTATCTGCCCACTGGACAGAAGTATTGGGTGTGTGCCTGGTGCAAGGAGCTCCTGGTTCTTAGGGAACGAGTTTGCTCCCTTGAGGCCAAGGTAGCAGACCTGGAAAAGCAGAGACAGCCAGGCACACGGAGAAGACTCTCAGGAACTTGTTAGATATGTCCCACTCTGAATATGGCAGCCCTGCCACTGTCAGGGAGCATGAGAGTTAAGAGGAAACAGGGCACTGTGAAGTGGATAAGGGGAATGTGCCCTCAGAAGGGACATCTTCTTCAGCTGGTGAGCGGGTATCCTTTCACACCAAGACACCATTTCTTGGCAGGAAGGGAGGGGAGCTCTTGGTAGTTGGTGATTTGATCCTTAGGCAGGTAGACAGCTAAATGGAGAAACCGCGTACTGATTGTATGCTGTGAAGGTAGTGGACATTATGCGTGTTCTAGATAGGCTGGTAGATAGTGCTGGGGAGGAGCCAGTGGTGGGGAGGAGCCAGTGGTTGTGTTACATGTTGGCACCAACGATGTGGGAAAATGCAGTTGTGAGGTCCTGGAGAAAAACATTTAGGCTGCTAGAGGATCCCAAACAGGGATGTTGTCGTACAACCTAGAGATGATGTCATCATGAAGGCAACATTGCACAGTAATACTTTGGTTTTGGGGCAAACTCTATGGTTTTGAAGCCCAAAAACCATAGAGTTTTTGTCCAAATGCTAGAGTTTCACACACAACATCCCACCCATCCCAAGAACACCCTGCAAGTCCCCCTGCTGCAATAGTGAGGGGACTTAGCAGCCCTAAGAAGGACTCACTAACTTCCCTTACTATGAGATCTGTAAACTCCAAGTAACCAGTGAAACTCATATATATCCCAGTGGATAAGTTCTAGGTGCCCCCACTTCAAACACTGTATTATATAATGAAGCAGAAGTACAAGGCACTCATACTTGTCAAACCATAAATTATATTAGAAAATAATGTTTAGTTTAGGGAGAAAAAGGTGGAAATGGGGCTAAGGTTCTTCTTCTTCCGATTGACAGTTAAAGAAAAATCCTTTCTCTAACTCTACTGAATTGTCTGTTATGCGTTAAGTGAAACTGAAATATTTTCCAAACTAAACACTACTGTGACATATTTGTGATAATACCAAACTTCTGTTAAAACCCTAATTTATTTCTTATTTCAAATTATTATTTTAGATTATAAATATCATTTTCTTCTTTATCATCAGATTTTTCAGTCTCACCCAGTTCCAGAATTTTCATCCCTAAATAGACATTCAAAAAACATTAATTGACCTTTATTTTTATTTATTTATTTATTATCCAATTTATACCCTGCCCTCCCAGCCAAGCAAAAGACAACAATAAATAATTTAAATAGTCTTAAAACCATATAAACAATTTCAGCATTAAAAGGTGCTAGTAACAGTGATGCTGATCAGTTAATTAGACCTTGTTATTTGTTGAACAGAGAAAGAAACATCTTTTCTTTCTAAGTAATTCAATCACAAAGGATGCAATATTTATAGATCAATTTTAGGGTTGTTAATCCTCAGCTGGGAGTGGGGGAGCCCCCAGTTTGGAGCCCCTCCCCCTGCTTTAGGGCTATCAGCTAAGGAGAACAGTCCCCATAGGGTATAATGGAGAATCAATCTGTATCTGGGGCTTGGGGGGGGGCCTGTTTTTTGAGTTATATACACCAAATTTTCAGCACAGCTGCTAGTGCCTCTCCTCAACCCCTCCCCCAATTTCAAAAAGATTGGACCAGTGGGTCCAATTCTTTGAGCCCCAAAAGAAGGTGCCTCCATCCTCCATTAAAAGCAATGGCCAGCTCACCCAGAACGCACTTCAGAGTTCAATCGTGCTTCTTCCCTCCCCTCTCACGTTGGCCTCACCTGGCAACCCTAAAACTTGGTAGTATTCATTTCATCTATTGCAGCTTTGTATAATTCACATACAAAGTTCCATTGCTATTTTAAACTATACCAAGATACTGGTATACCAATTTCTAATGCAGCATTTAAATCAGAATGTATGATCATCATTCAGTACACATGCTTTGAAAGCTATGCTCAGAATGTGTCTCATTATAAGGTGATCAGTTAGCTAAAGGAAACTGCTGGGTGAACTATTCCCGCAATTCCCCTGATGTCAACTTGCACTCTTTGGTGCCTTTACAGACACAGGAATATATGCAAGAGTAGAATAGATGACAACCAATTAATTAGTAATTGTGGTATTTTATATACACTGCAATGAGGGATCATATTTTCTCTGAGTGAAAAGAACAATCAAGCAGTTTATGCTTTTGCATAAACTATGAATTCTCTCTGCACTTGGAATTGTGCTGATTCTCTCACACAGCATGCATGATTTATTTTAAATAAACTTTGATGACTGAAATCCGTAAAATAATAATATTTCATCAATATCTGCTGTTATGAATAAAATAGGCTTTTAAATGAAAATATGACCTAAACACGACATTATTCGCTGTTCACTCATGTCAAAATACTATTCTTGTCCCCTACTTGCAAATGTCCAGTTTCCATAAGGAATTAATGGCAGTGCTACAACATAAGCTGGGAAATGAGACAAAATTATTATTTTAGGCAGTAGCTTTGGAGGAACTATATCAAAAGTAGTTTGGAGGAATGAAGAAGTGAATACCACAAGGGCTAAGATTATTATTATTTTTTTGCTGTACACATTAAATATATAATGTATAGAACTGAAGAAAATATTATTAACAATTTGCTTTTTAATCAGCCTCATAAAATGTTATATTTATAGTTTTTCTGCAATCTCCATAGTTTTTATCTGTGGTACAGACTAAGGCATATTCCGATTGATTTTCCCCCAAAATATTGCCTGTTTCTATTAAAGAGGAGGGCAACTCCTGTTTGAACTTCAAAGTATAATTTCCTTTGTGGTATTTTGTTTTGTTATGTAATTGTAAATGAGCATTTGCTTGACATTTTGAAATATAGACACACAAAATATATTTACCTCTGATTTAAAAACTTATTCACTGTTGTATTCCTGAGTTAAGACTAACTTTCCAATAAGGGTCTCCCAGGCCTTATTCAAGATGAAGGGACAGGGGAAGTAACTATTAAAGATCATTGTGGGTGCGGGGACCTCTGCACTGTATTTCCTTGAACATGGATAGATACATCTAGCCCTGTTCCTGGCTAAACAAACACTTCTAAAAGGGGCAGACATTGAGTTTTAATTGATGTGAAAGGGAAAGA
>NW_015167547.1:374257-381700 GCF_001447785.1 Gekko japonicus
AAAAATGTTGATCTATTCTGTAAGACCTTTATATACTATGACTGAAAGCTGAAGAGCTCAGTTTGATTAGTACATTTTCCACCTGCCCTGCCTCTAAGAAGTTTGGGACAGCATATATTATTCTCTTCTCCATTTTATCTTCATTAAAAACAACAACAACAACAATCTGTGAGAGAGGTTAGGGCAGGAAAGAATGATTGACCCAAGGCACCTAACGAGCTCCATGGTAGAATGAGGCTTTAATCGTGACGCAAGCTTGGTCTGCTAGCAAAAGAGAAAGGGGTAGGTATGTTGCCTACTGTATCCTTTTATGGATCAAAAACTGGCTAATCAATAGAAAACAGAGAGTGAGTATAAATGGGCAATTTTCTCAGTGGAGGGACGTAAGCAGTGGGGTACTGCAGGGATCAGTACTTGGTCCACTGCTTTTCAACTTGTTCATTAATGATTTGGAGTTGGGAGTAAGAGGTGAAGTGGCTAAATTTGCAGATGATACAAAGTTGTTCAGGGTGGTGAAAACCAGTGAGGATTGTGAGGCACTCCAAAGGGATCTGTCAAGGATGGGCGAGTGGGCGTCAACATGGCAAATGGGGTTCAATGTGGCCAAGTGCAAGGTGATGCACATTGGAGCCAAAAATCCTAAATATAAATACACATTGATGGGGTCTGTGCCCCTATATAAATTAATGGTGCAACCTCATTTGGAATACTGTGTGCAGTTCTGGTCACCACACCTTAAAAAGAATATTATAGCTTTGGAAAAAGTGCAGAAAAGGGCAACTCGGATGATAAAAGGGTTGGAACACTTTCCCTATGAGGAAAGGTTAAGGCGCTTAGGGCTCTTTAGCTTGGAGAAACGACGACTGAGGGGTGACATGATTGAGGTTTATAAGATTATGCATGGGAAAGAGCAGGTAGAGAAAGAGGTACTTTTCTCCCTTTCTCACAATACAAGAACTCGTGGGCACTCCATGAAATTGCTGAGCGGTCAGGTTAGAACAGATAAAAGGAAGTATTTCTTCACCCAAAGAGTGATTAACACTTAGAATTCACTGCCACAGGAAGTGGTGGCGGCTATAAGCATGGACGGCTTCAAAAGGAATTAGATAAGCATATGGAGCAGAGGTCCATCAGTGGCTATTAGCCACAAGGTATAGATAGGGACTCTGGGGCAAGTGATGCTCTGTCTACTTGGTGCTTGGGGGGGTCAACAGTGGGAGGGCTTCTAATGTCCTGGCCCCACTGGTGGACCTCCTGATGGCACTGGTATTTCTGGCCACTGTGTGATACAGAGTGTTGGACTGGATGGGCCTTTGGCCTGATCCAACATTGGCATCTCTTATGTTCTTATGTTCTTATGAATCCCTCTCTTCACTATGGCCCTTACAAAGCTGTGCATTTTTTTCTCATGAGGGTCCCACAAAATTCAAAAGGAGATGTTTGAATGGCACAGGGGGGGTGTTGGGAGAAATGAAAGGGAGGGAAGATTCTCTTGTACAAATCTTTTTTGCTCACAGAGCCACAGGATCCAGCCCTTAGTTTGTTTGCTGTATGCAAAGAATTATTGGTAAAAATAAAACACTGCATTTCTTTTAGCAAATATTGACAGAGATATAGTTGACAATGTTTGAAGCTGCAGAAGCGTGTCAACACATTTAAACTGCTCAGTTCGTTTTTATTGAAACTAACGGTTCCTTATTTTGTTTTCTTGTGCTTGATCAGTTTATGCAATTTATTTAATTTTGTCATGACCTGTGGTTGGAACTGTGATCAATGGGAGTTGCTCTGATGCTGAAATAATACAGGTTTATTTGCTAGAATGGGAAAACCGACCCCCAGCAGCTAAGATGAAAGGGGGGAAGAATGGCATGAAGATGAATGATTTCAGAATGCCAGAACAGTAGCAAAAGCATCTGATCTATCACTTTTCCCTGGTGGAAGATCTTCTCTAGTCTCTGAGGTACCCAGGGCCAAATGGTCCTAAAACACAAATTGAGGGACATAGCCAGCAAACCCCTGATCCATAACTGGGAGTAGTAAACTATTGAGGCAGAAAATGGAAGAGTTGGAATAGAACAGGTGTCATTGGTCCAAAGAAGAGGGGGGTCTTCACTGCAAGCCCAGTAACAGTGTTGCCCAACTATGTGACTTTTGTTGTGTCTCGTCTCATCTCATCTCATCTCTGGATTTGCTCAATCCTAGAATCTTGGGAGGACAAAAGTGAACCCATCCTTCAGATTACGAGAATAGGGAGGATTTTCTACTGACTATAAATTGACTTTACCTAGAATTGTTTTCTGTTTTGTTTTCTTTAAGTCAGTCCAGCTATATATTTGCCTTTTTTGGTGAGTTGTTTTCCAAACCATCTGTGCTTCCTGCTTAAATTAGATCTTCAGTAGAATAAGGCCATTTTAGAATCCAAAGAGTCTTATCCTTAGGGGGAAGAGAGGGACTTCTTTACATTTATTTATTATTTATTTATTATTTCAATTTATACCCCACCTTCCCGTGAGTAGGCTCATGGCAGCTTACAACGTTGACACAAAATACCAATAAAACAATATAAAATCATTTTAAAACAAAGCAATACAGTTAAAACTCATAAAACCATAAGATGCTAGTGATCATTCAGTTCATTGCTTGTGATGGCGTACTAAGGATGTTTACAAGCTGACAGTTCCAGCTCAGTGGTCTACCTGAGTCGCTCAATGGAATAACCCAGATGTTAAGGCTGAGGGCCAGGCTTATTGATGGTAATAGTGAGGGTGGCTCCTTAGTTGAAAGCCTGGTGGAAGAGCTCCATCTTGTAGGCCTTGCGGAACTGTAAAAGATCCCGCAGAGCCCTGATCCCTTCCCACAGATCACTCACACTCCATTATTAACAGTCTTGAGGAAAAAAGTCAAAACAGTGAAAAGTCAGGAAGGGTGAGCTTGATATGACAAATCCCTGCTTCTTCTTCAATGTGAGGCAGGTTTTCCCAGCAAACTGCTGTTCCTCGCTCTGCCTGAGCAGCCTCTTAGTAGCACATTTTATTTATAGAATTACAGCTTTCTGTGTGTCCCACCCTGTGATAGAGAAGTTACTTGGCTTTTGCCCAGGCCAGAGATTTATTGTAGGTAGGCAGGAGCCCTCTTATAAACCCCTTTGGAAATGGCTGTTGACATGAAGTAAAGTTCAAACAAGAATGTAAAGTTCAAACAAGAAATTAGCTAGGCAGCAGGCAAGGCCAGAGGGGTACAAGAGACCTGTATACTTGTCTATACCAAAGTCTGGTACAGTAGGAAGACTCCAAATGTGAAGAGTAAATTGAATAGTTTTTATTAAAGTATTTCCCTAATTACAAGAACACTAAACATTCAAAAAGAGCAAACAATACAGAACTAAGAAAGCAGAGGTGATTGCTAGTGAATAGAGTGGTCAGTTACAGGATGATGCAACCTGTCCAGATGTGCAGGGGTCCATGGTAATGAGATTATGGCCCAAATCAAAGTTCAGGGGTGAACTGCCAGTTGGCATCAGGGCAGACGCACAAGATCTGAGGCCATGTGTTCGGACAGATATAGACATTAGAGAACAATGCTGACCAAAGTGAGGTCTTGAGGGGCTTGCCCCAGGTGAAGACAAAAGTTTACTTGGACACCAATTAGGTGTCCCAGGGAGTGCACTTGTCAGGAAGGGATGGCCTAGATGTAACCAATGAGGTCCCAGGGGGCAAAGTCTGGATTAACAATAGGTATGATGGGTCTAGCCAGGTGCCAGATGGTTGGGCTGGAAATGTCCATTCTGGAACAATAGGGGGTCTGGTGTTCCCCTTGTGCCAGACAAAAGAGGTGAAGTTTCTTAATCTGTGGCAGAATGAACCTGAATGGGTGACCATTCATTGTACATGGAGAGTTAATGTTTACCTTGATAGCTCTGGCATAGGTGTACCAAATAGATGGAGACAGGAATGAGAGGATTATTCCAAAGATTTCCTGACATGCAAGTGAACCAGAAGTTGGGGCTGGAAACATGCAACATTCTTCATTCATGACAATAGCACAGACCAAAGGTTCTTTTCCCCTGCCTGCCTGTACATTTGACAGACAAAAGACTAGCCATTTGGTCAGTAGAAGATGCCTGAGGCGAGAGCAGAGATTTGCCCATTCTTTGTCCTTCTAGACTAAGATGACAAGAGAGAGATATGTGTGTGGGTGCTTGTATGGAGGATGTTTGGCAGTGCAGGTAGCCTGGAGAATCTTCACTTGGCCTGAGTTTTCCCAGCCAAAATGTATTTAAGCCAAGCCTGGCTTTATGAGGACACTGCTTTATGAGAGCACTGCTTGTGGAGGTTCAGAGTTGTTTTTAGGGTGTCTCTCGGGAAAGACCACCCTGGTTTCAGGGCCTAGGAGGCTGATTACAATATCATCCTCTTTCTAGGAGTAATAATCCTTTTCTGTTTGACTAGAATGGCAGTTTCAACCTCCTGTCCAGTCTCTTCTGTCAAACCTAAATCCCAGTTCTGTAGACTGTGAATAAACAGAATTCAGTTCTAATTTTGGAACTTTCCTTCAAATGTTATGGTACACAATAAGGGCAAGGAGTTGTGTCCTTTCACTTCTCAAGTGAAGTTATCTGTTTCCCTCAGACTGACACACACACACTTCCTGACAAGCTACTGCCAAGCCAAAATCCAAACAATGGACTTTGACCAGACTGAGTAGACTTTTGAAAGTGGGTACATGCAGTCAGCAGCCTGTTAATCAAACTATGCTTTACAGTGTGGCATTAATCCCTAATCTCTCAGCTCTCTGCTTTTGATGCTCTAAGCATCCTGGTTTTGGAGGTCAGTTCGTCTCACTTAACATCTCTATCTTTCTCTGGGCTTTTCTGCACTGTCAACTTACTCCTGATTTTCTTGGTAGTTGATTCACAAGCACTGAAACCAGTTTGGGCACAGTTTTTTCCCATGTCTCCCATCCCTCTGCATTTTCAAAATTATGAAGTCAGTTTATTTTTTTTTCCCATATGTACCTGAAATAATCAAGCTTTTCAAGGGAGGGTGCAAGATCAAGATGGGTAGCCATCTTTGTCTGTAGCAGGAGAAGAGAACAAGAGTCCAGTAGCACCTTAAAGACTAACACAATTTGTGGCAGGGTATGAGCTTTCATGAGTCACCGCTCACGTCTTCAAATACAGCTAGAATGGGAGTCTGTCTGTCCTTATAATTGGACAGCAGACTGATTTCAGATGCTGAATGACAATTTTCTAAAAATGAAAGCTGGGTAATGAGAGAACCTGCTTGACCTTCATCACAACAGTATATCGACTTATTGATATTTTAGTGGCTTTGGGGGTGGGAATGAAACCACTCATCCTCAGAGTGGGGTAAGAGGAAGTAGTTTGGTGATGACAACAGTCCAGTCTTCAAAAAGTGCATGGGAGTGAGCAGGACAAAGAACTCCAACAGCAATATTACACATGGTGGTGGTTGGGGGATGACTCAAAATTGGCTTCCAGGAAAACAAGTTTGGAGTAAAAGTGATCTCAACAGAAATGGGCAAAAACCTGGGGGGAAATGGGGGAAAAAATGAAGTGAAAACTAAAGGTATGAAAAAGTGTGAGGAAATCTGGATAAACCAAAGCAGCATGGAGCAAAAAAAACATTTTTTAAAATGGAAAAGCCATACATACATACACTATTATACTACGAAAATTCCCCCTTGCTGGGATTTTTCTAGTGGTAGACAACACTAGGGGTTCTGATCTAATTTGAACTGCATGAGTTCAGACTGGGCAGAATTCCCTTCATCCCAAATCCTGCCCTGTTAGTGCCTAAATTCAGCCTCTAATCTCATTGGTGGCTGCTGAAAGAGAGAGCTGAGTGGAGGGTTATGAATTTGTGACAAGAACAAATAAGGAATTATCAGTCTCCTAACGGATAAAGGAAGGAGGACAGAAGACATAAGGAGTGAACTGGAGAAAATGTTAAGAGTTGCAGAGACAGTGGGAGGGTGTATAAGGAAGGAGATACAGGCTGAATTTACACAGGCTTATTCTTCAGTCAATGCATGCACTGTCCAATGATGACTGCAGTATAAGTAGTTATCAGATATCATTCCACATCATCTCAAAAATAATACAGAGGCAGAGTTTAAAGCTGAGGCCCATTTCAGACTAAGGTTTGTTTGATTCAGTTCAGATTGGTGCTGCAACAGCAAGGAGGTTGTATAACATGAGCCCCTTCTTTCCACAATGAGATAGTGGCTCAAAGTATAAACTGGACCATTCCTAGGATTTTGTTGTTGTTGTTGTTGTTCAGTCGCACAGTTGAGACCAACTCTTCTAGGGAGTAAATGTAGCCCTCAAGGGATCCTGAGAGGCAGTGTTCCCTCTAAGCTGAGTTTGTGTAAGCTAGCTCACAGTTTCTTAGCCTCCAGCTCACATTTTTGTCTTAGCTCAGGAAAGATGGCTCCAGAGCAAACTAATTTATGCGGTAGCCAAATTGCTCAGTCACAACTTTAATGCCAGTAGCTCACAAAATAGAATTTTTGCTCACAAGATTCCGCATCTTACAGGGAACATTGCTGAGAGGTGTCTCTGAAATTAAACAGAATGTTCACTAGATGTCGGGAGGGCGCAGTCATAAAAACGGACAGGTGAACTCGAGGAGGAAGGATGGAGCGGTCCGTTGATTACGGAGTGGAGTGAATTTAACTCGCACTCAAGACAGGGACGCTCCATGGGTGGAAAGGGGAGTGAGAGAGATAACTCCCAAGCCATACCCATCACTGAGGGGAATCCTGATCCGAGTTTCTGCTGAAGGACCCATCCTGGCGTACTCCCGTGATCCTGAAATAGCCGGGGTACTAGGACAGACGGACACTAGAAGACAGTCCAAGTTGCAGATGTATCAGCCTGTATCTATATATCTAATTCTCAAGTCGCCCCCTGGTGTGTGGATACTTAAATACGCACATCGGGGGCACTTGGGGGGGAGGGAGAGTTTTGTGCACACGTGGGGTGGTCCCCAGGTGTGCACAAAAATCCTAAATCTGTAAAAAATGTCGGGGGGACCGGTTTAAATTCTCCATCAGCCGACCTCTTGAAGATGGGCAACAACAGTGAGTGAAAAAGAAGCAATGCGAAACCCGTTTTGATCGTGTAGATAACAATAAACGTGCCGCTTACCTGAACTGTGATAAAAAAACAAATTGAATCAAGCGGTTGAGCGGATAAAGAATTAATATTCCCAGAACTCTGATTCCGGTAAAGAAATAGTTGATTGAAGGCTATAAAATAGCAAAAAAGCATATTGTTTAACATTCCTGCGGTGAGGACGGAGATATGTGCGCAGCAGAAAAACTGAAACTGACGAACAGTATCGCGGGAAGATATAGGTTGGTGTAACCAGCAAAGTATTCCGAGTGGTTGAACAGGAAGATGACATCCTAGAAGGGTAA
>NW_015167547.1:386241-416824 GCF_001447785.1 Gekko japonicus
GAAATGCAAAAAATTCTGAAATGCTCTTTTAAAAAGGCACCGGAAATTCTGCTTTTGGGATTAAAAATGGAAGAAGTCAATACAACTAAAAAGACTTTATTCTGGTACTTAATCACAACAGCGAGAATGATTTATGCACAATTTTGGAAAACAGAGAAAGTGCCAGAAATTGAAGACTGGATACAAAAAGTTCTGTTCATGGCAGAGATGGACAAAATTACGAAGAAGCTGAACAATAAAGAAGATGACGTGTTTTTTCAAGAATGGAGTGACTTTAAAATATATCTGGAAAAGAACTGGGATGTGAAACAAAACTTAATATGTTTAGATCAATATTAAGTCAAATGATGTTATCTTTAGATTGTAATAATAAGAAATTGATATAGTTGATGATACGAAGTAATTGGGAGTAGGGGTGGAAGCATTGCGGGAAGCCACTGGAGGGAGGGGAGGAATTGGGAATGGGGTAGACAAATGATAGAATGAAATGTTTTAACTGTACATGATGTATTCCTGAGAAAAATAAAAATTTGTTTACCCAAAAAAAAAAAATGTCGGGGGGATACTTAAATCCCCCCGAAAGTCACAGAGCGTTCCCTGCGCATGCGCAGGGAACGCTCTGCAAACTCCGGGTTGAGGGAGGGGGCTGGGGGGAAGAGCAGCGAGGAGCCGGGGGGAGAGGCAATGGGGGGAAGATCAAGGGGGGGTGGAGGACATGGGGGGGAACCGGCAGGATGGAGGGGTACTTACCTCCTGCTGTTTCCTCCTCTGCCTCCCTCCCCCCCCACGTGCAAGTATCGCGGGTCCACCCCTTGTGACTTATAAATGTGAAACACACACACATTTACTTTCAAGGACAGGAGGTTTTTTGTTTTGTTTTTGTTTCCCCCTGTAAACAGCATGGTTTGTGTGATCAGAAATATTTATTATTTATCCCCCCCCACGTGCAAGTATCGCGGGTCCACCCCTTGTGACTTATAAATGTGAAACACACACACATTTACTTTCAAGGACAGGAGGTTTTTTGTTTTGTTTTTGTTTCCCCCTGTAAACAGCATGGTTTGTGTGATCAGAAATATTTATTATTTATTTATTTCATTGTATTTATACCCTGCCCTTCCCGCAAACGGGATCAGGGTGGCTTACACAGGGTGCATGGCCTTTGCAAAATGGCACATATTTATAGAAACTAAGTCACATTTGAGAATAATAAGCAGAGTTTGATTTGCATTTCAAATAATCCTTGGCATAGTTAAAAACTAACTTATTTGAAAACATATGGGGAAAGGCTTTTGTTTAAAGTGCAGTCACACTCACTTTTGAGTGTTAAGTTGTTTGCTCTAAGTACCACAGAATGTTGGGTTTTTTTTAAAAAAAAATCTTGTTTTGACTCCATATTTCTAGTTCAAAAAGCAGCCAGATCTGAACACCTGTTTTCTAGCATGGTAGATAGAATGTAGGAAATGTGACATGAAATGAGACATCTCCTTTGAATGTAAAGCTATTAAAATGCATATACAGTTAATGACTCTATTCTATTTCTAGTGTTACTTCCACACAGATTATTTTGTGGGACAGGGAAGATTAATATATCGATATTGAAATGGCACTTGATGTGAATGTTTTAATGAAGCTATTTTTAAAATTTCTATGTGGAGTTTCTTATTGATTTAGTAATATGCAATGCAAGCCTAAGCAGAGTTATCCTTTTGTAAACCCATTGACTACAATGGTTTTACAAGGGTGTAATTCTGCTCGGGATGGCAATGTTTGTGGCTTTGCATTACCATTTAAGGTGTATGCACTGGATCCTAGGTTGGCATTATTGAGGGCATAGAAAAAGAATGATAACTAATAACTAGGGTTGACTTCAAATTTCTTACTAATACTCTTATGCTATGGTGACTGAGGGGAACCTCCACATTCAGAGGCACTAAGCCTCTGAATTCCAGAGCCAGGAGGCAACATCAGGGGAAGGCCTCAGCCCCTCTGACTAGTTGTTGGCTCTCCAGAAGAACTGGTTGGCCACTGTGTAAGACAAAGTGCTGGTCCAGATGAACCATTGGTCTGATCCAGGTGCCATCTGCAAGACAAAGGGTGATTTGCTTCTGGCAATGTCACGCACAGTGCCCCCCCCACCATCACTTTGACACCCAGACATACAGCACTGGGAATGGGGTGCACTCCAAGCAACCAAGGGAGGGCCAGGAGGGGGAGCCATCCTGGATGCACTGGGCCTGAGCCTGTGGGGAAAGAGAACAGCAGTGAAGAGGGCAAAGGGGAATCAGGGGTACCATTTTCCTCCTGGCAGATGGCCAAGGGCCCACAGATGCAATCTACCCCTGGTGTGCATGCCCCATCAGCTCACAGCCATAGACATCCTGGCCAGTGATGGCCATGCTATGGAAAAGAGGGCGGGGTAGGCCAATAGGATGCACATCTGCCCATGGTACATCTTCCTATGGCCAGTAGGATGCACATCTTCCCATGGCTGGCCAGCCCACCCCACATTCCAATGTTTGTGGGTGGCATGACCACTGGAGCATCTGGTGCGGGGACGGCCATTACTAGCCCAACAGGATTGAAGCGAAGAAGAAGAAGAGGAAGAGGAGATTGGATTTATACCCTGCCCTTCACTTGGAGTCTCAGAGCGGCTTACAAACTCCTTTCTCTTCCCTGTGAGGTAGGTGGGACTGAGAGAGCTCTTTCGAGAGCTGCTCTTTCAATAACAGCTCTGACAAAACTATGGCTTACCCAAGGTTATCCAGCAGCTGCAAGTGGAGGAGTGGGGAATCAAACCCAATTCTCCCAGATTAGAGTCCACACACTTAAACACTACACCAAGAAGGTCCTGCTGTATGGCTTGGTCATCGAGCATGTGAGCATCACTCTGGCCACTGCCAGGAGCAGCTCCATGACCTCCCACTGCTATGCCTTATGGCACAGGGTGGCAGAATGGGTGTCAGCCCTAGGACACACCACCCAAATGGAAATGTCCACTTTGAAATGGTGAAACAACTCCTTCGGCCCTGCTCAATAATGTGTCCATGCCCTCGTGGTGAAAGGTGTTTGGTATGAGCAGGTGGTGGAGGAGGGTCTGTGGGGAGCAGAGGCCATCATGCTGCCACTGATCCCCCCATCATTGTGGCTGGCCATGAATTCTAGGCTCTTTGTGGTGAGTGTCATGGCTCCTGCCTTCACCTGGCCACTGGTGGCAGGGCTGGTCCCAACTCCTACCCCCCATTGGTCTCCCATTGTCATGGACACTTTTTCCCCTCATGGGTGAGTTGCAAGGTGTGAGGGCATCTCTAAGGATGGTGACAAGGGAGCCAGGTGCAGTGCCCCCCCAAGCATCCGGTTGTCAATTCCTGGCCTACCTGCAGAGGATGACTCTGCCATCCTCTTGCCCCCATCCCCAGTACCAAAGTGTTTGCATGACAATCCCAGGACCCTTTGCCACCGCCACACATACAGCAACGAAGACATGGAGCTCAGTGTTGGAGACATTGGCAGAGCCAGTGAGGTTCCTGCGATGGAGGCTGGCAGAGGTGAGGCAGGGCTCTAGGTGGGCCGGGAACTCCCTTTAAGTGACCAAAATGTCTTCCCACTCCCCAAGTGCCTATTCCCTGATGCTTGCTGCCTATGTGGTCAGCAGGCTAAGTGCCCCCCTGACCCCAAGGAGGCATGTGGTGACAGCAGCCTCTGTGGTTCTGCAGATGCTGGGCATCTTAGGCCCCCTGGCCATGAAGGCAGAGGGGGAATTGACAGAGAGGGTGGATTTGATGTATTCAGATGCCAGTGTTGCTGGTGTGGAGGATGGAGGGGGAGGCTCCGAGGCTGCTGGCCCTGGGGTCACACCTGCTGCTCGCTCAGGGGAGAAGACAGAAGGGCCCCTTGCCTGGCCCCCAGGTTCGGGGCCTGTGCCTGGTGCAGACCATCCCACCCCCCCTGTCCTCCATGTGTTGTCCTCCATTTGTGCAGCAATCAAGTGGGAGTGGCTAGAGAGCTGTCAGGAGTGGAGGGATGTTATGGCCAGGGACCAGCAATGGATGGAGAGCCTTGCAGCATCTGTGATTGCATGCATTGGTCACCTGGGGGGTGCTTTCTTGGCATGGTGCGAGAGGCGGTGGAGAGACAGGGGCACAATGAGGGACTCATGGGAGACCTCATGGAGTTTCTCAGAGTTGGGCCACCACCCCGCCCCTCTTTCTGTTGTCCCTCTGGCAGAGGTGACTCATGGGGGCATGGGGGATGTGGATATCTGTGGCACTGTGGGGCCTGGGAAGCATACGATCCTCAGTAGGGTGCAGACCTAGGGAGTCCTCCCTCCCAAGCATCCTTTCCTACCAGGGACACTGATCTCTTCACTCAGGAGGGAAGCTGCAATTCTGGGGGAACCCTGGGTCCCATCTGGAGGATGGCAACCCCAGTTAGCCCCCCTCCTTGGGAATGGGCTTCATCTGAGTCACCTCTCACCCTGTCTCTCATACTGCCCTGCCTTGCAACAATGCCACAAAGGCACACTGGGGTGATATTGCCATGGATGCTGCTGCACCAGCATCCTGAAGCACTGTTGGGGCACCTTTTCTCCTGTTCAGCCACCACATAACTAACCTCTTAAGAGGCCAACTAGCGGCACCATGGCTGCTCTGCAGCTGGTCGCTGATGTGCTGGCATGGCTCAGGATGGCACTGTTAGTCTGGTCACTTCTCCACCATGAAATCAGGGGGTTTTTTTTATACTACTCCCCTGGTATCAACCAGCATCAGGCCCATACCCAGGATTTTGTAATACAGGGGGCCTTTAAATAAGTCGGGGGCCCTGACATCACAAAATTTTAAAAAAAATTTTTTTTAAAAAAACCCTCACTTTTGCAGCATCTGCACTCTGCCTGCCTACGTGGGGAAGCAAGCCATACTTGGGGAAGGGGCAGCAATGGGGAGTCCTCTGGGTGGCCCAGAGAGTCAAGAGTCCTCCGGGCAGCTCAGAGAGCCGGGGGCCTGGAGGCTGGATGGAAGTTGTGGGGCCTTAGCAGGAAGTCAGGGGACCAGGCCTTGAAATGCCCTGCTGTAGCTATGGGCCTGACCAACATCAAATTAAGGATAAAATTTCAGCAGATCCTAAGGAAAGACGTGGAGCAAAAATAGGTACAGTGAAAAATTTCTTTTCTATATCCCCCTCCACCTATTGCTATGTTTCCCATGGTCCAACATTATTAGAATTATCGTTTTTAGGTGAATACATAATGCAAGATCCCTATACCTTGCAAGAAGGTAATTAAGTGCTGAACTTATGCAGCTTGGACAGACAAAAAAGATCTCACAGAAGAAATTCCTTTGCCTTTAGTCCTACCATATAACAATTTTCTCCAGTGTTGCAATCCATCAGCACCACTGCATGTGCTGCCACTGACACTGATGACGGCATATAAGTAAATAGCTCTGCACCAAAATAGGCACATCCCTAGGACAAAATTAATGGTGCAAATGCTCCCATGGTAAATGCTCCCTGGGCATACAACACTACCACCTGCCCATACAACACGGCAATCAAGGTTTGTTGGAACTAACAAGGGAGAAGCTAAATTGCAAACAATCTTTCAAGTGTATATGCACTATCGCTAATGTAAAGCGGACAGGAGACAAGCAGACAAAACCACATATGTTATGAAAACTGTAAATGCTGTAACATAAATAACAATTTTAAAATATAAAGACAGCTACACTTTGAATTAATGTGCTGCAGTTTAGAAACCAAATACCATAACTGGGTAGAACACAGTCAAAATGGAGCCTGAAAAATAAGTAAAAATCATCACAAAGTATGTTAGAGGAACTGACAAACTGTTCATAAAACCCCACGTTTTTATATTTTAAAAAATCCCCAGTAAACAGATTTTAAGTCTTCTTTAAATAATTTATGTGAGCAAACTATAGCGTTATTACAGCTGGCTGCTCAGCATAAATTAATTTGCTTTTCATCTTAGCATATTAAAAAAAAAGTTTGTTGTGTTCTGAATTTTTAAAAGTCTTCTTCAGCTGACAAAAGAACGATGCCTTTTTGACAGGGAAAATGACTAAAAATACTAGTGATTGCACCAGAGTTATTACTACAGGATTTTTAATTTGTTCTCTTCATAAATGTTTCATGGTTGACTTTAATTTCATTTTGTCTGAATCCACATGGAGACAGATAGAGTTTCAAAAACTTCCAGTTCTGAGAAGAAAATTAAAAAAGGAAACTGTTTGCCTCGGCAGCTTGAATCAGCTTGTTTTAGACTTTCAAAAATTAAGCAAATTGTATTTTAAATATTTTAGATTTGCATTTTGCATTGTTGACATAGAGTCTGGCATCGGGCCATGCAAAATGTATGCTGCAATAATCGTTGCTTTTGAGTTTGCCTAAAGGAAATTAGCACATCTAAAATCCAATTTAATGCTCTGATATCATTTAAATTATTTAACAGAACCATAAAGAAAACTGTTCATATGAAGAATGGGAGGATGGCAGTTTCAATCATTCTTTATTCCCAAGATATTAATGTGCTATAGCAAACTGTTAAAAGAGGAAAAGTTATTTCCTGTTATTTGAGTAAGTTCTAAGCTAAACAAAAGATCCATGTTAAAAAAGAAACACAATCAATATGCAAAAATCAGGATTTTAGCACAGCTTTAAGGCTGTAATCTTAAACAGAGTCACCCCTTCTAAGTCCGTTGAAGTCAATGAGTTTAGAAGAGCATAACTCTGTTTAGGATTGCACTGTGAATCTGCAGTTATATGAAGACTGATAATGGAAAGTTTTATACTGCAGTCTAGCAAGGGTATTCTGAGTATGTAAACATGTTTCTATTTGCAGTTTATCCTACTCAATATTATTCTTACACATGAACAGTGATTGTCAGAGAGGAAACATACCCAACAACCTGGAGGTAATAGTGTTCCTGAATTCAGCACCACTTTCCCTATCGATTCATTAGATCACACCAGAGGTTTGAAGTATGTGTGAGAGAACAAAACTGTAATGTGAAAAACAAACTGTATAAGAAGCTTGAACTTTTGAATTGAACCAGAGTTGTGGTACAACTGGGTAACATAACATCCATAGTGCTGCTCTGCACCCACAAGCAAACCAAAAACCCAGATTCTCAACCCAGAATTCTAGGTGTTGGAATCTTTGACAGCAAACAGGTTTGCTCTGAGTAAATTTCATTTTATAAAATGAGGCTTATTCCCAGGAAACAGTTTATAGGATTGCAGCCATGATCTGCTCCGTGAGATTTGCCTTCTGCCTGATATTTAAATTTTGTATGTACAGCCCCCTCCCCAAAGGAACAGGTCATTATATGAGTTTGAAGTGGTAGAGCTTACACACAGGTTTACCACATATCAATGTCAATTTGATTGGGTGTCTGTCTGTAACATTTTAATCCCATATTTCCTATAAGAAGCTCCTGGCAGCATACGTAGCTATTCTTCTTTTTTTGTTCATCTTCATAATAAGTCTGTGACGCAGATTAGGCTATACATAGGCCCACATTTCCCAGTGAGCTTCCTGACAGAATGGGATTTGAAACAAAATCTCCCCAGTCTGAAAGTCTAATCGCTACCCACATTGCTTCTCATCACTTGTGACTTAATTAGAAGTAAAATGACATTTGCAGCAAATTTGAACTCTTCAAATCTCATGAATTTTGAAGGCACAAACATGAAGGAAAGTGCTTCTCAGAAGAGATGACTATTTATGTAACAGTTGGATTAATTAATCTGAAAGCAGCTTTGGTTTTGAAAATGTTGCACTGCATAATCATCTTATTGACAGCTATGGAAATCAAAACTCTTTAAATAAAAAGTTCCAGTCTGCAGGGTGAATGGTTTTTGTTTGCTTGCTTTGTTTTTGAGAAAAACGGTGTATCTAAAACATATATTTTTTTTCATTATGAAGAACAATAATTGGAAAGATTTCTTTCAGTATAAGATGTTTCTGATGCATGGTCATTTACGTCTAAGCCACTTGCTGCTACCATCTTATCCAAGGCTGTTTCTATGATTGACTGTCACAAGTCTCCACATTCTGGAAAGGAGACCACTGCATGGTCCTGAGGAGATTGATGATGCTCTGTGGGAATTGGCCTTTACCTTATGCCTTGGCACAAATGCTGAATAAGAAGAGTATGTTCCATGTGTGTGCTGATCTTTTGCAATTTAAAACATTTTCAGTGTTCCCTATAAAGTGAACCTTCCCCCCCCCCACACGTTTGAGGGCATAGCTCATAATTTGCAACCAAATAGTAATTTGAGCAGGAGGTTACACACATCACTGCTTGCCAGGCCCATAGCCAGGATTTCTTAAATCGGGGAGCCTTGTAAAAAGTTGGGGGGCACTCAAAAATAAAATTCAAAAACTTACGCACCCTGGCTGGCTGGCCCCTGCCCCAGCTGGTCTTCCCATTAATCATCATGGCGCCCTCCTGCTTTGTCATCTCCAGCACCAGCCCATGAGGCTCTCCCCAGGCCCCGGACCCTGCAGAGGAGAAGGGTGGCACCAAGGAAGTGGGGCTTGCTGAGGTCTCAAGGCCGGCATCCTCTGTGCTTCCTTCTGCGAGGAGAACCCGAAGGGGCAGCCCCATGAAGTGGGGGAATGTGCGCAAGGATGCCCAAGGCAAGTCAAGGCCCCCAGCGCTCTGCAAAGCGGCTCCCGCCCTGGGCGGGAAAGTCCCAGGATTCAAGCTGGGGGAATCCCCTCCCCAGGAATTTGGCGGGTTCAGAAGCTGCTGAGCGGGGACTGAGATGGCCTCCCAGGCCTCTGCAAGGGCAGGGGAAACCAAGATGTGCCAGGGATCTCTCTCCAGAGAGCACGGGGGAGGATGGCAACTTCTGTCCAAAGCAGCTCCTTCTCCGCCTCTCCAGCCCCTCGCAGCCCACTCTGTGCAAAGGAGCCTTGGCTGCCAGAGCCATGCAGATAAATTGTGTCTCTCCCCCACCTGTTGATTCAGAAGGAGGGAAAGCCCCAGGTGCAGCAGCCTCTTTCCTCCTGCACCTCTCTCCTCTTGCCTCCCGGCCAGGACAGGTACAGGTGGAAATGCAGGAATGTAGATGCTCAGGGGTTGCTTGCAATTGCAAGACACAGAATCACTGCAGCAGTGTGAGAATAGAGTCAGGGCTTGCTTACTTGTTTTGCTAGCTGGCAACGAGAAAGTAGTACCATGGGACTTGAGAGGCAGCACAGCACCAAGAGACTGGAGGCAGGGTTTGCTGGCTTTGCCTGCCAACAAGAGGATTTAGAAAGAGAGGCAACACTGCAACAAAATTACCAGCGGGGTGGGACTAGAGGCGGGGGTTGCTGCTTTGTCCATAGGCGAGAGACAGAGAAGCAGCATGGAAGTGTAGGGCGGGACTTTCTTTGCCAAGGAGAGGTAGGGGGAGAGAAGGACGGTATGAGGCTTGTTTTGCCCCCCTGTCAGTAGCAGCAAGTGCCAAAAATAAGTTGGGGGGCCTTGCCAGGTGGCAAGTCAGGGGGCGGCGGTGAAAAGTCAGGGGGCTGGGCCCCAGAATGCCTCACTGTAGCTACGGGCCTGCTGCTTGCTATTACCAACAAAGAGATGTACAAAAGATCACTACCACTTACTAAAAATATCAGATGAGGACAATTGCTTGATCAATCATAAAAATATAGAGCTGAGAAGAGTGTTATAGGACATCTAGTCCAACCAATTGCCAAATTCAAGTAATCCAAACCAGAACATCTGACCGCTGCCCACTCCGTACATTTTTGTACCTCCACTGAAGGAAAGTCCCATCCCCAGATAAGTGATTCCTTTGAGCACTGAAAATGTTCTAAGTTGCAAATATGTTGTTCATGAACTTTCCCTGTCTGCTGCCTACCCAATCCTCTCAACAAACAAATTTAAAGAGACGCTTTCCCACTTGGGATAGTTTTAGTAATAATGCAATGAAAAATGCTTTGTTAGAATGTGATTGAGCACACTGTCTTCAGCATGTAAATACGTTTGTGAATGCAGTGTGTGTGTGAGAGAGAGAGAGAGAACGAGAGAGTGAGAGAATGCATATGCATGTATAATGTTCTGGGAACTTTTCATAGCAAGATCTCTCATTAGAGCTGTTTGCTTGCATGTTCTAGTTTCACAGTAAAATATATTTGGTTTTGTGAAGCAAATCAAGATAAGGCTAACATCTGTTTTTATGTTGGTAGGACTGTGTATGCCTTCAGGGAGGGGGCTCTCTTCTCTACAGTTCAAAACTCTAGTGAACAGTTTGATCTAATTTTATCATATGATTGGGGATTGTGAAACACTAGGAACCGTTTTCTGCAGCTGTAAGAAGCAGAGATGTAATGAGATGCTTTGACTACACTGTTGGGAGCACCAACTGGAAAGCAAATCAGCTAACTACAGTTGCTCACTAGAGTTTCCAAATGTATCTTCCCCATGATTGATCTCAGTCTTCCTGTCATTTCCTTCTCTCCAGCTTTCATCAAAATATACCAGAAAAGAGGCTGGAAGTATTTCCCTCTGGACTCCTGAAATCTTGTATGAATCTTTTATTCAGTGCTGAAAATGTACCACAGCTTTCAATCAATATCTTCAAAGACATATAATTGACATATTCCTAGGTGTGCTTGAGAATTTCATGTTTTAATAGAAGGAACTCCTAATTCTGCATATTTCTTGTTCTGGTGTGTAGTACAAATGAATCTTGATATTAAGAGTAAAAATAATGCAAGATTTTGAGGGGGTATTTACTAATTACAGAAAGATGAACCAGTGTATACCCTGGTTCTAGTATTCTTGACAGTTTATTTTCCATTTCTAAGGCATTTGTAAGATTAGAATAGCATCCATTTAATGATGAATAATCATGCATATCTGAACAAATTTGCACAGAAGTTTGGGAGCTAGTTCGTTCCTACAATTTTTTTTTTTTTAAATGTTTGTCTGATACAGAAGTCTGGCCCAAGAAAATTTATTCTGAAATGGGTAGAGACTGAACTGTGGAATTCAAAGAAACTGAGTACCTCACAGTGCAATCCTATGCAGAATTTCTTCGATCCAAGGTAATCGATTTCAGTGGAGTAAGACTCAAGTAATGCACCATAGGAGTGCATTGTAAGTTTTAAACAGGTAGGAAATACGGAAGGCATGAACTCAAGGCTGAATACTTTACTCTTCTGCTGTCTATACTTGTGAAAATGGTACTGTTTGCTACCCTCAGCTTAGTACTCATCTAAAAAACCCCTCTCAAAAAAACTTATCTTCTTTCAATAGATGATTATTCATGAAGACAAAGGGAAGTAGTTGGAAACAGAACAATGTGACCTGACAGCTATATTGTGATATAATGCCACTAGAAAATAGTGATGTAAGAATACCAGCTGAAATGGCTGTGGATCTAAATATATGCCTAGTAGAGAGGTCTGCTCATGACACTCTGGATCGATGCCTGAATGTTTAATCTTCAGTGTCCTGAATCATCTGGAAACCCCTTGCTATTAATCAGTGTCTTGAAAAAGTGAATACTTGCTCTAGCTAACCAAATTATATTGTCTTTTATTGATGTTACCTCTGTGACTGTAGATCTTCCAGACATCTGTGCAAATTATCACAGACCCACTGTAAATTTTAAACATTGCTAAAAACCACTTGACAGTATATTGAATCTGTCAGCTTCAATTGTAAGAAACAAAAAGAAGTATTGTAGGCAGCACTGAGTACTCCTACTTCATGCTGTCATTCACCCGGATGAGGCTGACTAGAAAACGCAACCAAGGGTAAATAATCATACTGCAATATTCACTGTGTATATTTGCTTGCAATATCCAGTACAGTGTCACAGAGTATATGACATACAAAGCCCATCAAGACTGTTGCTTATAAATGAAAGTTGGGGGGGGGAAATCTGCAGACTATCTTTTTATTACCATTTTAGTATTCTTTGTTGTCATCTGCTGTGACTTAAGGCTCCAAGACTTTTTTCTTTGTGTGTTTTACAGTACTTTAAACAAATAATGAACCTAGAATTTGTGGCTCATGTCCAATGAAGTATGCATAGATATTTATTGTGTTTCTTTCTGCTTTTGCAGTCCCTTGGGAAGATCTTGGGTCACAGGACTGACATGAAGAATTAGCTTTGTGGCTTTAGACACTCCATTTCCCGAGCCAGAAGCTTTCCAGGAATGAGGGTTATAGGAAGGAAGGAAGGAAGGAAGGAGTTCTCAGTGCAGAAAGAAAAGCCAGAATTCTGAGGATTATGACTCAGCTACTCTTCTCTCTGAGTCTTCTCAAGCTGTCTATTCTTCATAGGTGTTCTTATGCTAGCAATCACCTATTAACCATTTAGCCAAAAGAAAGCTGTTACCAGGATTGATCTTTAAACTGCAAGCTGTCAAGCACTTTAGATGACAGTTCTCAGCTGCTGCAAATTAATCACTTCTGCCAGCCTAAGCAACAATTCTGATAACCAGCTGGCAGGTGGGGGTGATGACTTCTATAGTCAAGAAAGCTAACACTTAGGCAGAAAAACTCTCTTAAAGGAGACCAGTTTCTTGACACAGAGTTAGAAGGGATCCTAGAGGTCAGTGTAGGAATTAGTCAACTACAGCACCCCATTCTGCTTAAAGGAGCAAACACCTTTTTAAAAGGTTTTAGAATTATTGAAAAAAGCATTTTTGGGGCTGTGCCTTTAAGAAAGGGGGTAGAGCCCCCAAAAGCCCCATCATAGCTACAGACCTGAAGAAAGATAGCTTCTTTATGCTGTTTTAATATGGATTTTGGTCTGAATTGAAAAGTAGATTGCATTCACACTGGAGCAATGTGGCTATAAACTATACATTATAACACATTATCCCTTTGTTGATTTCCAGCACCGTTTATGCCTTTTAGTTATATATTGTATTAAATGCTAGGATTAAAAAGCTAAAATGTATGCCTTTTTCATATGACCAGAGAACCACAAACAATCTGCAGGTATTAAATGAGCTACTTCTTTTACTGGGGAATTATAGCTAGTCACAATGATCTATGGAAATAGTAGAACGTTAGTAAATTGCTGGATATGCCCTCAGTATATAATTTTCCTCCTTACATTGTGACTGGTTATGGGAAATTAGTAACAGGGAATTACTTTAATTCATACCCCCCACGACCACTCTCAGAAAAGTTAAGGAATCATGTCACCAACATCAACCTGAATACTAGTAATAGAAGTGATGGAAGATTTCTGTGACCAAAACCATTCCTTTGATTTTCATTAGGGAGGGAAGAAGGCATAGCACATAAAAACAATATATAGGAAATTTATCATGCAGCAATAGGAAAAACTCCATAACTCACAGTTGAAAGTGTGCTTGATGCTGCATTTGAAATAGAAAACTTCAGAAAAGGCTTTTCTTCCAGTTTTCAAGGATGGTTTTGTAGAGTAGCAGTAGGTTTCTTTCTGCTATATACAGTATCTTTGGTTGCACAGTCCCTAATCTCTCTAATAAGAAAATGGCCACTGCATGTGACAAAACTAATCAAGTTATGTGGTATAAAAAAAACATAATTCTGTCAAAACCCACAGAGGAACAAAATGGAAGAATACTTGTCATACCGAGCTCTATCATAGTCCTTGAGAGGGGGAGGGAAAGTATCTGTCAAGTTTATGGTACAGTAAAGAGATCAGTTCCTAGATTGTCTAAGGGTTCATTCCACTTTAAAACGTGAAGGCTAGTGATGGGGTCAATTCCCTGTGGCTTGAATCATAATTGGGAAGCCAATTACAAGTGACATCTGCAAAAATTTGCTCAAATCAATGCCAGCTATCAGGACAGTTTCACTGATACTAAATAAGGAATTAAAGTAGTGTGGCCATGTTCCAGTGTCAGCTGACATTGTGTAGTCAATGGTCACCATGCACACTTCAAATACGCCACATTTTAAAATGCAGAATAATTTCAGGGAATGGGGGTCTCAACTTGTAATAAAACAAGTATTGCAAATGTAACTTCTATTTAATTCAAAAAGCAATATCAAATGAATATGTATTTTTAATTAAAGAACTGAGAGAGTTCATTTATTTGACAGTGTGATCCATGAAAATAACTATAAGCTTCAAAAGACAAGGTATCTAGAACAATAATTAAGCATCTACAACAACAATGAACATGTTACAATTCAGGCCAGTTGTATTTGACCAGATTAGGCTCTCAGTCTTTCGAGTTTCTGTCCAGGTAGTCTCTTAAAGATGCATCAACTTGCAGCTCTGCGCTGGGATGTCATCTGTTCTTTTCAGGAGTTTCTGGTAGCCCTAGAATATTAATACATAGTTTTATAGAAAAGAGTCCTTCTGGGGTAAGCTACCTGCACCTTCAGGCCCTCCAATCACTCTGGGAAGATTGTGCCTTTCCCCCCTTAAATGGAATACCCCAACTCTTTACCCCCCCAGTTCCTCAAATCCCTGATCCAGATCTCCTCTGATCAGAACTCTGGTTTCCAACCTGCTGCACTTTGCAGGCCTTTTTCATTGCTTTCCTGGCCCCTTGCTCTGCTCCTTTGATCTCAGCTGCGTTTGTCCCTAGACTTTTCCAGACCTCAAGCCCAGGACTTCAGGTTTTATGTCCCTCCCCTAAACTTCCTAGTTTCCTCACTCCTACATTTTATAAATGTGCTGTCTTGTTGGGGTGTGTGTGTGCATATGTTTGTTTGTGTTTACAATCACTTTCTTTATAATTTTATTTTGGGTTACCACTACTGTGATCCATCCTGGTATACATAGGCCAGGGGTGTTGAACTCACTTGTTATGGAGGTCTGGATTTGACATAAATTGGACTTTGTCAGGCTGGGCCATGCGTGTCATAAAATGTAATGCCTTGTAGGCCTGATATGGCCCCCAGGCCACATGTTTGACATCCCAGACATAAGCCAAGGTCCTGCATTATCCCTTTCTGGAAACCTTTTAAAGCTAATTTCCCCTTCTTTGGGACCAGTTTGGGTAACATGTAACAGTAAATTAAACAATACAGAAGATTTACCTGTGACTCCCTCCCCCCGCTGGATGTCCATGGAACAAATGCACATCTTGACTTCACCTGTTCCTTGCAGGGGAATATGACCTTCAGTGTTTGAACAAAGACTAACAGATGTTTCTAGTTTTTTAACCTCTACCCAATCTAGATTTAGGGAACTTGCCCCATGTGGGAAGGTGAACCCCAATCTCCTAATCAACATAGAGTGTAGAGTGTCCCACACATCTCAATACCCAGATCATGTTTTACTGCAGCCATCTATCCTGCCCTCCCTGACATGTAGTCAAATGTTTATCTCTCTGTGAAAATCCACCTCTGCTCTCTGACCTCTTGGTTCATTTTATGGCTCTCTTCTACCAGGATCCCAGGAACTCCCTGATGCTCTTTAAAGCTCCTTCCACCTCCAAATCACAACAGCTTTTGGGGCAAAATTACATACCAGAAGTTTCAATCATTTAACACCATTTTCACTGTTTAGTTTGGACTCTAGCATATGTGATCAGAAGGTTTCTTTGTCTTTAACGGAAAGCTGAGATTTACAGATTTTTGAATTCTCTGCTCCTCAATACTCATATTTGAACAGTAAACACTGTGCATGTGCTGATGTATATTGTCTATACCCTGTCTTCCTGTGTAGGACTCTCTAAGTCCAAAATATTCAAGCAATCACTGAGTTATCCATTGCATAAGGGATTTGCTTGCACTATGATAACTCTTCTGGAAATGCAGTTAGAGTGCAGGCAATGGAAAAATACACAAGGTGCTAACGAGCATTCTTCAAACAATCCGATTTATTGAAGTCACTTAATACTGCTTTCTTAGTGTCAGAAGTTTCACACAAATGTAGGCAGTGGTGTAATTTGTTTGCCTGTTTTTCAACTTTTCACTTCAAATTGAAAACATAAGCACTGTGTTAAAGAGAATGGCACTAATTTATTTCCATCAAATGTTCACATATTAAGACTTAGTTTCTAATCCAAAATAAACAAATTAAAAGGGAAGGAAAGTAATTGTTTTCTTTCCTGGGGAACATTTTACATTATGGCCCTAGGAGAGAACACTTTGTCTGAGTTGAAGAGGCTTCTAAAGCTTGCTTAATTTTGGTCTCATACCAAAATATACCTTGTTTGCATTATGTCTCTCTGGACTATCTAAAAACAGCAAAATTAATTGCATTTACTTCTGACATAAGGAATATATGTTGAAGAAAAATAATGAAGCCATCTGACAGACAGGCAAGTGTATTGCATTGATTTAACCAGTAGACTGATTTCTTCCGACAGATGCTTGGTTAATCTAACTAGGACCACCAAGCTAAAGAAAACTGAAATTATAACAACTCCATATCCAGTGTCTGCAAAACTCTGAACACCAATGCAAGGAGGGAGCATCAGGTGGAGGCCTTGGCTTCGGTGCTCTGTTTATTGGCTCTTTAGGGCAACTGGTTGACCACTGTGTGAAACAGTATGCTGGACTAGATGGACCACAGTCTGATCCAGCAGGCTCTATTCATGTTGTTATGTTTTTATCAGATAGTAAGATATACTTCTTCCAAACATTGTGATACCATTTATCTGTCATGGCTAATAGTTATTGATAGATTTTGTCTTAAGAATATGCCCAATATTTTCTTAAAAAATCACATAGTCCTCGTGATTGAAAAAATTGAGGCCTATGGAGGTTTGTTGTTCCTGGGGTTTATGAATCATGAACTTCCATGGACTTTCCCATTTAAGGGACTGGGTCATGGTTTGTTAGGTTTGTGAATGGAATTCATTCAGAATGCCCTCCCTTCACTCGCTGAGTCACATGCAACCCACTGCAGCACACTTTGGTGAGTTAAGGGATGGCATTTTGAATGCCTTTCTTTCAGCCCCCAAGTTAGCTTCTATAAAAGTTGAAACCTGACACATCATTGGCTAATCTTACATTTTTTGGAGAATTTGTCTTGGCTAATGGTACCAGATGCACAGATGAATGATGCTTTACCTGTTAAGATGTCCTAGTATCCATTCAAGTACTAGAACTACCCCTGATTAAGTTTTCTGTTTATTAATCATCTGTCTTTTAATAAATTAATTTCAATGAATATAAATACATAAATATCTTAACAAGAGCTCCTTTGTACACTACTGAGTGGATGAATGGGTTGGATCCTACATATACACTCAGACAATATTGTTATGGGACCTAATCATATCAGCTACACCATCTAGGGCTCACCCACCTGCACTTCATCCAATTTAATATATGCCATCATGTGGTGATAATGCCCTTTTACCGTCTACATTGAACAAATGTGTTGGTCTCTGTGTGAGAGAATCATTGGACATAAACCGGACATAAGAAATCAGACATTCAGAAACTAGTGGCAAAATATTTTAACTTCCCTGAAAGTCACTGTTCTACACAAAAATACTTCTAAGGGAATATGAAGTATGAAAGTCCTCAGTTTGAGCCCACCAAAATATTAAACACTGCATGTCACCCAAACTTAACCAAATAATTGATTTCCTCAGTGCCTCCAGCCTCTAACAGCTCCACAGGACCCACTTTTTGGAAATTTTAATTGGCTGTTTTTAACATGATTTATCAGACTACAACCTCCTGCTAATATCAGTTACTTTTCACTTAAGCTACTTGCTTATCTGTTTGAACCTCTGACCTCTTTCACCATCCAGTATAGATTCCAGTAGGTAGCTGTGTTGATCTGAACTAGCAACAGAACAAATTTTGAGTCCAGTGGCAGCTTTAAGACAAAGTATTTGAAGAAGTGTGCATGCACATGGAAGCTTATACCTCAAATAAAACTTTGGCTGTGCTCACACACACACTAAATAATCCACTTTCAATCTACTTCCAGTGTACTTTCCAACTGGATTGTATTGTGTGAACTGGCAAAATCCAGTTGGAAAGTGCATTGAAAGTGGATTATTTAGTGTGTGACCCAGCCTTTGTTGGTCTTAAAGTTTCCACTGGACTTGAATTTTTTTCCCATCCAGTATGTTTAACTCTTAAATTGATTTATGACAGGACTCACAACCTACCCTTTCTGTACCAACTCTTTCTTTTTCCTCTGAAATCCACCTTACTTAAACACTCATATTGTAACTCATACCTAGCTTTGACCTCCTTCCCTCAGCCAAAGCTCACATTGAAATAAGTCTAGATGGGTAGCCATGTTAGTCTGTCTGTAGCAGCAGAAAAGAGCAACAGTAGCACCTTAAAGACTAACAAAATATATGACAGAGTATGAGCTTTCACGAGTCACTGCCTCACTTCTTCTGAAGAAGTGAGCAATGACTCACAAAAGCTCATATCTGCCACATATTTTGTTAGTCTTTAAGGTGCTACTAGACTCTTGCTCTTTTCTATTGAAATAAGTGTAAGTACTCAAAGAGGAGAGGAGGTAATTATTGCTGTTTCTCTGTTCCACTGCAGGTCCTACATCATACCCTGCATGATGGGGGGTGGGCTGTCTGCTGAATCATGGAGGGCATTTCAGGGCATGCATAAAGGTTGAGCATAAGAGGGGAGGGGAAATGATTGTTTTCTATGGTCCCAGGGACTTTGGTTTGGCTATAAGTAAGGGGACTTCAGGATTAGTGGAGCTTACGTGCTTGAAGTTAATGTGTATTAGCAAGCACCTTGAAGCATCTAAGGATGGCAGTAGTACCCAGCTGTACATGATAGCATCCTTGAGGCCACCAGGAGGATGCCATCACCATTTAAAGCCTTTTTTGTGTGTGTGCTTATGTATTTTACTGGATTGTTTTATAATTTTAAACATTCTTTTTTTCTTTGGCCCCCCCGAAGGGGATTTTTTTATTTGCATTTCTAAAAAAACTACAAAACTACAGTGAAAAGGGGAGGGGAAACTACAAGCTATGGGAGAAAGAAAAAGAAGGCACTAAAAGCCCAAGTGTTGAAGGTTACATACTGCTTAAAGAAAAGATGTGTTACTCTTAACAATTACTTTCAGACATGAGGAGTACCATCAATCATCGCTTCAGTTGTCGAAACCAGATTATCAGGCTAGACAGAGAGTAATTCCATAGCTAATGAACAAAGATATAGACCTTGAGAGAGTTCGGCATCTCCCTATACGCTTTCCCTCCCACCCCCCTACAGATATAACGTTGTGGAGCCAAGGTTCCCTCAGTCCATACAATCACACAGATTTATCCTCTTCCTTCTCTGTTTAATCTTCTTTCACTATCAGCTTCAATATAACAGACTGTCCAATTAATACCGCTTTCCCCAGGAAATTTTAAAAGTTCTGAATTGTAATGTATGTGAACTGCCTTGGGGACCCTGACCAGGTAGAAAAGTGGAATTAAACATGTTTTAAATAAGTAAAAATAAAATACATTTTAAAATCCCACAAGGCCCAATCTTGAGGAGCCCCACAGCATGCAGGCTGAGGTACTCTCTCCCCCCCCCATGCCTTATCAAGTGTTGAATGAGCCACACACATACCAAGGCTCTTTCAGCACTTGAAAAGATGACTGTGGGGAGAGAAGAATGCCATGCTGCAAGCCCTATCATGATATTTTTAAATGGCAGTGGCATCCTCATGACGGCCACAGGGATGTCTTCCCATCTAGTCTTCATATGTCTTCACAGCCAGTGTCACACATCTTCCCTTTTGGGGTTATGGAGCCAAATTGCTATGTTTCAGGAATAAACTCCCCACCACCACCACCACATTACCACAGCTGCACGTTCTTCATGATTATGAGTTAGGGATGAATATTCACCAATCCCCCTTCCCAGTCTTTTCAAAACATGGCTAAGGTATACTACGCCCTGCATGTTTGAATGTATCCCAACTGGAAAATCTTTTTAACCAAATATGGGCTAAGTAATTATTTTTTCAGAACTAAAATCATCCTTCTAAACCAGGAAACTATAGTTATAATACTGTATCATATAAAAATACCTAATTATTACTATATATCACTGTGGTTCTTCACCCACACAAACACACTCATTCCTTCTGTTCAGTGTTTGAATGACAACTCTTAGAGTTCTATGTTATAGAATGTATAAATAATTGTACTCTTTGCATTAGCGTTTTCTCATTGTAAACAGGTGTAAATGATACATCCTTTGAATTTATTTGATTAGCCGAAGTGCTGAAGATTTCTGGAAGTGCACTGTTTAGGTATAAAGGTTGTGTCATTGTGGATTTGAAGGGTACAATATTTATGGGCTTGAGTCTATTAAGCAGCTCCCCCTGGTTTATAGGAAGTGTCAGAGGCAAGTGCACAGCTATACATAATTTATCTAGTAAAACAGCACAAATAACACTCTACTTATCATAAAATCTTTCTGCTACAGACAGTTAAGATAGAAACACACATCACTTGGTAAAACTGTGTGTGTAGTGTATGTGTGTACACACATCACACTACCTCACATTCTTTGTAAGAATTGCTCCTTGCCCTCTTTCATCCGAACTATTTGTTGCTCATTTGATTAATTAACTTTCCCAACTGGGAGAGTGAGTTGTAGTCAAGGCAATCATATTAGTATTCTCATTCAGGCCTGTGAAGGTGAAAGATGGCTTTTATCTGCCAGGGTATGGTCTCTAATGTAAGCGTAATATGATCAGAGATCAGAGATAAATCAAGAATTAGGGCACACTATTCGAGCACGTTCCAACTTAAAGGAAAGAATTCATACTCCTGTTTATCATCATGGGATTTTATCATAGTTACTATGTATTGTGAACCATTTTATAGCTACCTTTATACTCACACAATGCTATAATTTTGGTTAAATGAGCAGGATTTGAAGTGATTTATTTTTAAAAAAAGAATAAGAAAAATAAAAGAAAGTTCTCTCTGCAGTTCTTATAAAGAAAGCACACTCTTTTTAAACATGTGTCCATCCATTAGAATCTTCATTCATTTGAAATAGCCATTAACCACTGCTTTAAAGGAACATTGCATTAATTGCCAGACATTGTTGGTAGATGTTTACTATTGTCAGGCTTCCCAGGCAAACACTCAACAATGTTCCTTCAGAAGTTTCAGTTTATTGAGAGTTAGTACTTAGGACATCATGAACTCTTGTGTCAGAAATGGTGGGATAAAAGCTAACACATAAAGATATATCCCCTGCAAACTAAACCCCCTGATACAGTAAAACCAATAAGCAGGCACCTGCAAACGTGGACAAACAGACAGCAGTTACATTCGCAGTGGGAGAAGAGGACCCAGCCGAGCCGAGCCTTCAAGGACACCAGACAGATAACAGAGCAAAGCTGAGGAGGTGCAGGGGGTGGGAAGGAGAGGGCAGAGAGAGAGCTCCCCACACATTCCAACCCATGGCAGCATCAGCTGACAACTGTTGGAATCTACATAGTCCACTGTGAATATGAAGATTTAAATAAGTTAATTAAAGGAATTTAACTCAAATTAAATAAAAAGCAGAGTACTGATTACTCACACATCATCTTGCAGTTTAGGTTTATACTTTTAAGGTTACTATTTTGAACTTCTTACACAGATGGTCCTAGTTGGTACTGAAAATGGATAGTGCAATGAAACAAATTTTGGTTTCAGGTATAAAATAAATAAGAAATCCACATTCTTGGGAGGGATAAAGTCAATACTTAACCTGTCTCACGGGGGGGGGGGGTCTTGGTTGCATCCCTTGAAAGAATATTTGAACTGCACAGTTGAATGTGGTTGTAATTCATGCAGGTAGTCTATACTGCAACATTGCTGTGCAATTTCCTTGCGAGTGTGCACATGCATTATTGCTTACAGTTATGTTCCATGACATTTAGAAGCCTACATAAAGTGGGAGAAAATCATTAGAACTGGAAGATTCCAAGTTGTCAAACACTGTAAATATAGTGACCTCTTTGAGGTTAACATGTAGCTGACTTCTCATTACAATGATAGATCTAGATAAATTTGTTCTCTCTTCCCAAAGCTCAGCAATTTTGTCTCTGAATGGTATCTTGTTGGATTTGTTAGAATCTTGAAATAGCTTAAAGAAGGCTCTCCCCCCCCCCCTTTGGGACCAGACTATCTGCTATGCTACTCTGATGTTTTCAGACACCAATGTTTCATGCAGCTTTGCCACAGCAGTACTGCCCCTTTTAGAATGTCATATGGGATATTTTGTGGCATCACCATCCTACAGTGATATTGACAGCTTTTTGCAATTGGTCAGAAAGAATCTCCCCAAGTTTTAGAATGATTTTCTTTAAGATTCAGAAGACGAGTGATAACAGCAAATGTTGACTTTGCAAGACAAAGGATGAAACAGTTGACCACAGGGTCAGTGCCTGCAGTAAAATTGCTTAAACTGACTATAAAGAATACCACAATGGAGTTGCAACTATGTTGTACTCGAATCTTTGCAAGAAGTATGGTTTACCATCAGCCAGAAATTCTTGGGAGCACAAAAGATCATGGAGAATAATAAAACAAAGATTCCTTGGGACTGCCAAACCAATTAACACCTGGGGTATAACATCGCTGATATCACAATTGTAGGAAAAAAGAGAGAAATAGGGTTTGGATCATTAACGTTGCAATCCCAAGAGACAGTAGAATAGAAAAGAAAGAACAGGAGAAGACCACAAATACCAAGACCTATGAATAGAGTTAGAGTGCTTCTGGGAGAAGAAGGTTATCATAATGTCAGTTGTGATTGGAGCCCTTGAAGCAGTGCCTAGAAGTCTTAAGAAATGCCTGGACATTATGGGCATTGGATAAATAACACTAGCTCAGTGCCAGATGATAATATTGCTTGGAATAACAGGGATCCTGTGAAAATACAATTCCCAAGAGTTAGATCTCGGATTGCAGAACACCATCTACTAGTCAAATATCTCACTGTGACAAATAACAACAACAATTGGGTGGTATAAGACCTCCCAAATGATAAAAAGCAGTGCCTGTATCTTTAAAAAACAACAACAGATGCCTGTTGTGAGAAAAAAATATATTTAATGTTTGGCTCCTCAAATGGATTTAAAACTTTGGTTCTGTCCTAGCAGCAAGGTCCCATGAAGCTTTGGTCACAGTTAGACTATTTTTCTTCCCATGGGAAATCTAAAGCCTGTTACCTGCTTCCCAACCGCCTGGCCTTTGAGTATTTGCACTACAAGGTAATAAAAGAGTAAATTAGGATTTCATAGGTATGGATATTGACCAGGCCTTGTGGCCAGATCCCTTCAATTAGCTATGCATGGGTGAGAAAGGGCTTAGCCTTTCACACCTCCCTTTGTACATCAGAGAGACATCTTGAAGCATCTTGTTATCTCCCAGCACAGAACAGTTAGGAACATCCTGACAGTGTCCATCTTTTGTAATAAGTCAACTTGTAGATTGTTTAGGGAACATGTACTGTAAACAACCAAGCTTCCTTGATTGTATGTTTGAAAGGAAACATCTCTGACATATCACACCATCGATTGAAGTCAGATGGATACAATACATTTGAGGTGTCAATACTTGTGTAACTCTTTGATCTTTGAGTATAAAACTAGGTGCATTGCTGGCATTCGGGGTCCACTCTTTGGAACACTGAGAGGCTTGTCCCTCCTTGTTTCTCTGATTGGAACCGAAGGCCTTCGTTTTGTGTGTTTTGTGTGCTGTGTGTATGCTTCTTACTTTGTTGCCACTGTTATTTAGAATTGTGCGTGTCAGTTTAGAGTTTAAGGATTTCTATTTGCCAGAACTTCAGTGTCAGCACTTGGCTGGCTGAGTTCCTTTTCTTTTATATTCCTGAATCCCTTACTAATCCCCAAATAAAGAGTGTTTATGCAACTATAATTGTGTGTGAGTGTGCCTTGAGGCCACTTGTTGGTGGGCCTCCTTTCTTTTCACAGCTTCCACAGCCTTTGGTAAAGGGCCACACCAAGGGACAAAGGACCGAGGTCCACTTAGTAAACACGGGGGAGCACACCGGGTAAAAAAAGTCTTACATCAATGCCCTCAGTGGCTGTTGGTAGGCAACCCCAGCAGGCTGGGTTTCTGTCAGTAAAAGGCAGAGAAAATGGCAGGGCCCTTTTCAGAATGGTTTTGTCTTTTGAGGCCAGGGTGAATTGATACCACATGACTTGCATTACTTGTTTAGGTCTGACTGCTTGCTACTGTTCAACAAAGCCACCCCACAGAAGCCAGTGTGGTATAGTGGTTTTAGTTTCAGACTCAGATCTTGAATGCCCATTCTACCTTGGGAACTTACTGGGTGACCTTGGGCCAGTTCCACCTTCATTGCTTAACCTACCTCACAGGTAGGGTCAAAATTGAACAATAAGAGCAACTGGACACCTCCTGGTTGACCAATGGCCTCCCCCCTTCTACCTAGGCCAATCAGCTCTCTGACACAAGGGCTGAGCCTGTCCCATCCAAGCCCCACACAAGGTAACCAGATCTAAGCATGAGAAGTGAGATAGAGAACATGGTGGAATCTGACTCCACCCACATGATGCTAGGCAGATGCTGGCCCCCAGCCTGGCCAATACTCACCTGAGGTGAAGCAGACAGTTGCTCCCAGCCCAGCTGAGTCCTGCACAAGGTGAGGTGAAGCAGATGCTAGGGCTTGGTCTAGCTCAGCCTCACACAAGGTGAGGCAAGGCTGTTAACCAAATCGCTATGCATGTGCAGTCCCCATAACAAGCAAAGGCATCCTCTTGCTGGCTCAGCGTAGACATTGGTATTGTGGAATATTAAACACTGAGATCTTTAACCCAATGCATTCCAAGGCTGAGGGTCAGAACAACACTTGAAAAAAATGAGGGGAATAAGCTTTTCAAATAAAAGATGTTTTTATTTAGCTAATATCAAGAGAAAATAAGTTTAAAAGTCTAAGCAGTTTTTGCAGCAAGAATGGCAGTTTTACAGAATGGAAAAAAGAAGTGTTCATAAAATAGTGGAAGCCTACCTATAGGGGGGAAGACTGAAAACATATAAGCCTGTTTCTGGTATGATGAAGCAGCTCCTGGAGAGTGAAACTGACCAGATGGGGGAAAGCACAGAAAAGTGGACAGAGATACAGAGAAGCTGACTGTGAAGCTGGGGTAACTGGATAGATTCCAAACTTGCTACCAAGAGTTGGGGCTGAGGGGTAACTTTTTATAATTTTTGCCAAGAGAGACAAGGGAAAAGGGTGTTGGCATGGGGACATTGAGGAAAATTCAGTCTCTCTGGAGATGGGATAGTTTGAAAAGGAAGTCTTTATCAGCATTGTGAAGGAGAGTTTTCTGTGTTTGCAATATAGTATTGGAAACATTCTTTTAGGGAGATGGAGAGAGTTACTTGATTGAGTCAAGGCTTTCCTGCCCAGCCATTGAGATAAGAAGAAAATAGCTGGAACCAGCCTGTTGGTCATTGTTTTGGATATTTGGGTTGTTGAATTAGATCAAATGACCAGGGAAGAGACTCTGAATTCCTTGGGGAAATGGCCCTCCCTTTGACTTCTGCCAGAGATGGGCTTTTACATGACTGATGAAAGAGCTGCTCTACATTCCTTCATCCCCTCAGGGTGACTCACTGTCATTTTGATAGATACAGACTCCATCTTTCATTGCTAGGCCCATGCTAAGAAATGCATGTGGGGGTCTGTTATGGGAGAGCCTAGAATAGGCAGCCTTTCCAAGAACACCTCTAGGAGAGAGAAATCCACCCAAGGCTTTTGGCTAACAGAGCATACAGTCTTCATGAAGGATGATCATCCTGATGACTGCAAGAGCAGATCATGCAAGGCACCCTGAACAGGATACAGAGTCCTTCCTTTATATAGTATAAAATAAAAGGTCAGGCTCTAGAATTTAGTTCATCGATTCTGTTCCTAGACCTAATTCTCTCTCGAACCTCTGTTCAGAGTACAGTCTACATTCTTAAAAAGACAAACAAACAATGAAATTCTTCCTTGAAAGTTAGCGTGGCACAAACCCTTGACTGAGATAATGTTGCTAAGGGAACAGAGGTCAAGAAGAACAGATCCACAGTGAGGGGAGTCAGGCAGGAACACAACATTTTTTAAACTTGGCAAACCAACATAGGCTCATAATCATAAGGCATGTAAAATCCCTTAACAGGGTCCCTGTGACGGACCATCCCAGGGGTCTCAAGGCAGGGCAGAGGCTGCATTAAGCCAAGCCTCATACAAGGGGAGGCAAGGCAGTTGGCAGAGCTTGGCCTGGCTAAACCACACCTGGTTGAGCCCCACACGAGGCAAGGCAAGGCAAATCAGATGTCAGTGCCCAGCCAAGCCCTTGTATAAGGCAAGGCTGCCTGGAGGACAATGCCCAGCCGAGCCCTGTGTGAGGCAGGGCAGAGGGTGGTGACCAACTGAGGCCCACATAAGGTGAGGGAGGTGTCCAGGAGGCCCAGTCAAGGGGAGGCTGTCAGTGACTGTGTGCAAGACAAGGGAAGCAGCACCTGGCCAATTGGTTAGGCAGGCTGCCCCTTCCTCCTTCTTTCCCTCGCCCATTTGGGAGGGAGGAACTTGATGAGGGAGTCAGTGTCCAGTTTATGCAAGAAAAGGGAAGCAACATGTGGCCAACTAGTCAGAAAGACTGCCTTTTTTTCTCTCCCTGCCTCCTTTGGTAGTGGGGCTAGGGTGGGCTGGAGAAGGGGCCCTTTCTCAGGGTTTTTCAGTCCCAGATTGGTAGGTCAGTTGGCGGATGGGAAGGAGAGAAGGAATCAGAAAAGGGGAAAAGGCTATGAGAGCTTAAATGAAAAGGAAAGAGAAAATAATGGAGGAGAGGGAAATAAGATTTGCCCCACAAGTCGTTGCAGGTTCCTCCTTGTATATTCTAATAGCTAAGTCAGCCAAATCTAAGGATGCTTAAAGCTGGAGACTGGACTGGTGAATGGACAACACAGATCGTTCTACAAACCAGAGCAATGCCACAAATTAGCTGAAAAACCTAAAAAAATATGGAGACTTTCAGGGAAGGGAAAGAGAAAATAGTGGAGGATAGGGAAATAAGAATTACCTTATAGGTCCTTTAAGGCTCCTGTTTGTGTGTCAACTGTGACATCTGGATTACTGCTGCTTATAAAGTTGCACTGTGAAGCTACTGGCAGCATCATCCCATATTTTACCTTGTACCAATTTGCCATGCCACCTTAAGCGTCTGCCATCAGAGATGTTGCTGGACTGACAAAGCTCTCAGAATTTCTCTTAACAGAACATTAGTTCCAGGATGCTGCCACTTCTCTGAGGTTGTAAAGTTCAGCTGGACTCCAGAAAAAATGTGTGTGTGTGTGTTAAATACTCACTAGAAGAACAATTCCTACCCCAAACCTAGTTAACCCATATTTGTGTCTCATATCTTCATTCCAGGGTGCAGGGGAAATATCTACTCTGCTGCTCTATAATCAAATGAAAAACCTGAGAGGAAACAGCTGTCTTTCTTTGGATTTTGATTTTACTGTTAACAGATTGGAGATGTACCATGTGGGAAGCACAAACAATAGCAATACTATTATCTGGATATATTTGCAGTGAGAGCCAAAATAAGGGCACAAATGGGGAATATAAAGGAAAAAATTCAGTTAAATGGACTAATACATTCCAGATGACAGGTTCAAAGAGGAAATCCAGAGCAGCACTAAAAACCTTTTTGAATGCTAACAGCAAATAAACAACCACCAACCAAATATCATTCCAATTAATTTATATACCCAGAGCAGACTACAAAATTTATGTGCAAGGAGATTACCTGACATGTGAGTTGTAAGATTCACTATTCATTACAAACATGAGTTGATATAAACACTTTTGACTGAGTAAAAATAGTTGGTTATCAAGGAAAACTGGACAGTTCAATTCCTTGTTCTGCATTAAAACATTGGTTCAGGCTTCGTATCAAAATTTAGGCCTGAAACATGGGGGGAAGAGATCATAGGGAAATATCTGAGGTTTGTCATGAGAAAGTTAACATTTGGTGCCTTTGAAGAACAATAGTCACAGGATAAAAGGACAAGTCCTTTTGTGGATCAAAAATTGGCTAATTAATAGGAAACAGAGAGTGAGTATATATGGGCAATTTTCTCAGTGGAGGATTGTAAGCAGTGGGGTACCACAGAGATCAGTACTCGGTCTGATGCTTTTTTAACTTGTTTATTAATGATTTGGAGTTGGGAGTAAGCAGTGAAGTGGCTAAATTTGCAGATGACACGAAAAGTTGTTCAGGGTAGTGAGAACCAGGGAGTGTTGTGAGGCACTCCAAAGGGATCTGTCAAGCATGGGCCGAGTGGGCATCAATGTGACAAATGGGGTTCTATGTGGCCAAGTGCAAAGTGATGCACATCGGAGCCAATAATCCTAACTGTAAATACACGTTGATGGGGTCGGAACTGGCAGAGATTGACCAAGAGAGAGATCTTGGAGTCATAGTAGACAACTCACTGAAAATGTTGAGACAGTGTGCGACTGAAATAAAAAAGGCCAACACTATGCTGGGGATTATTAGGAATGGAACTGAAAACAAATCAGCCAGTATCATTATGCCCATATATACATCAATGGTACAACCTCATTTGGAGTATTGTGTACAGTTCTGGTCACCACACCTCAAAAAGAATATTATACCATTGGAAAAAGTGCAGAAAAGAGAAACTAGAATAATAAAAGGAGGAGGAGGAGATTGGATTTATACCCTGCCCTTCACTTGGAGTCCCAGAACGGCTTACAAACTCCTTTCCCTTCCCCTCCCCAAAACAGACACCCTGTGAGGTAGGTGGGGTTGAGAGAGTTTTGATAGAACTGCTCTTTCAAGGACAGCTCTGACAGAACTATGGCATGCCCAAGGTCATCCAGCAGCTGCAAGTGGAGGAGTGGGGAATCAAACCTGGTTCTCCCAGATTAGAATCTGCACACTTTCCCTATGAAGAAAGGTTAAAATGCTTGGGGCTCTTTAGCTTGGAGAAACAACGGCTGAGTGGTGACATGATCGAGGTTTATAAGATTATGCACAGGACAGAGCAGGTAGAGAAAGAAGTACTTTTCTCCCTTTCTCGCAATACAAGAACTCATGGCTCCTCAATGAAATTGCTGAGCAGTCGGGTAAGAACAGATAAAAGGAAGTACTTCTTCACCCAAAGAGTGATTAACACATGGAATTCACTGCCACAGGAGGTGGTGGCAGCTACAAGCATGGATGACTTCAAGAGGGAATTAGATAAACATATGGAGCAGAGGTCCATCAGTGGCTATTAGCCACAAACTACAGATAGGAACTCTCAAGTCTGGGGCAAGTGCTGCATTGTATTCTTGGAGCCAGTTTGATGTAGTGGTTAAGTGCGCAGACTCTGATCTGGGAGAACTGGGAGAATCCATTTTCAGTGCACTTCCCAGCTGGATTTTGCCAGTTCACACAGTAAAAATCCAGTTGGAAAGTGCATTGAGAGTGGATTATTTAGTGTGTGTGATTGCAACTTTTGGTTGCGGTCACACACACACTAAATAATCCACTTTCAATCCACTCACAGTGCACTTTACAACTGGATTTTTCTGTGTGAACTGGCAAAATCCAGCTGGGAAGTGCATTGAAAATGGATTATTGAGTTCTTGGTTGACTTCAAATTACCACTAAATGACTGGCCCTATTTTAAACAGCCTTTAAAAAGAATTGTTATGAAGTACTCTAATCTTTTTCTTTAGAAATGTTAGTGTAAACTTAGTTCCTTGTTACCATGTTCTGATTCTGAACATCTGTTGAAATTCCTTGCATGAAGTTGGTAAGGGGGGAATAATTTTGTTTGTGATTATTTGTAAAACATTTTAAGACACCTTTTTTCTATTCCATATTAGCTGTTAAAATATGACTCTATATACCATTGGACATGCAGAAAAATAAACATTTCAGTAAAACAGAGAAGTTATTTGTCTTGAGTGCATGCAATAAATTAGCTTTTCAACAAATATCTAATTAAACAAATATTTGAAGAGGAAAATTTGAGGCTTACTGTTTGGTTTTGGTGCTGTCACTTGATTAATGATTTAACTTTATTATTTAACTAAAAATAAGGCCCGTTGTGGAAATAAATACAACGAGATCTAGAAAGAGGGTCTGGGAGAGTTCTCTGGCTTTGGGCAAACAGTGTCAGTTTCCTGTGGCAACCTCAGCAGGGTATAATGACAGAGTGCACTGTTTTCTCCAGAGGGACTGATCTGTGCTACCTGAAGAGCATTTGTATTTTTGAGTTATCTCTAGCCCTCACCTGGAGAATGGTAACAATTGTTACCCAGGCTCCACCCCTCAAATCTCCAGGGATTTCCATAGGTAAAGGTGGCAATGCACCAAACAGAGGGGGACAGAGAGGGGGGAAGAAGGTAAGAAGGGGGTTGGAGGGAGGGCTGCAGAAGCATATGCCGGCTTGTCTTGGTGTGCAGGCTGGAGAAGGGAGGGGGTGCTTTGAGAGCTTCTACCAGCCATCTCTCTTTGCTGCTGAGAAATGCGAAGTAGGGTCTTGGACAGGTTCTCCGTGGCGTTGGGCTTGCCCCGCAGCAGGAGAAGTGGCGAGTGGATAGGGGTGCTTGGGGGCGTTGTTTGGAGTGGATGGCTGGGGGCTTGGAGT
>NW_015167547.1:417372-464884 GCF_001447785.1 Gekko japonicus
GGCAGGCGACCAGAGCCCAGAGCCGACTTTCTGCGGGGGCGGGAGGGTGGGAGGGGGCGAGGCGGGCGGCATTAAACTCACGTGCATTAAACTACTAGGTGAATGTTTTGTTTTCAGTTTGCAACAGTTTGCACAATTTCATCAATATTCATGATAGTATTAGTATGCATGATAGTAGAGACAAGAGACATGTTCCAGGACTGGCTATCCCATCCCCCCCCATCTCTGCTTCTTCCCCTCTCCCCCTACTTCTCTCACACTTTTTCTTTTTTTTGCCACCCCTTTTCTTATTCTCTCTCTCCTCTCCATGCCTGTCACTTCCTTTCTGCCTCCACTAATGCTCCCTCTAAGCTGTGGAGTCTTGTGAGCAAAAATTCTACTTTGTGAGCTACTGGCATTAAAGTTGTGAGTGAGCGATTTGGCTACTGCACAAATTAGTTTGCTTTGGAGCCATTCTTCCTGAGCTAAGACAAAAATGTGAGCTGGAGACTAAGAAACGGTGAGCTAGCTCACACAAACTCAGCTTAGAGGAAACACTGGTCACTCTTTCTGCCCCATCACTCTCCTAGCCTCTCACCTACTTCCTCCCCCACACAGCAGCAGTGGTGGCAGCCACTGTCCAAGAATCATAATGGATTGCCCAAATACAGAGATCAGTTCCTCTTAGGGTTGCCAGCTCCATGTTGGGAAATTCCCGGAGATTCAGGGGTGGAGCCTTGGGAGGATGAAGTTTGAACCTGGGTATAATACCATCAACTCCACTCTTCAAAGCAGCCATTTTCTCTGAGGGAACTGATCTCTGTCATCTGGAGGTCAGTTGTAATTCCAGGAGGTCTCCAGCCCTCAGCTAGAGGTTGGCAACATTAGTTCCCGTGGAGGAAATGACTGCTCTGGAGGGTGGAGTGTATGGCATTATATCTGTCTGAAGTCCCTTCTGGCCTCAGTCCCCACCATCCCCAGGCTCCACTCCTCAAATATCCAGGAATTTTCCAACCTGGGGTTGGCATCCCTATCTCCTTCCCACCCAACAGCCAACCTACCTTTATCTGCTCCTCTGTCTTCAGCTTTCTGTCTCTTTCCCCTGCGACTTCTACTGAAGAAAAATATGGTCTTTCTCCATAGTGGGAACTAAAGCAGTTTACATTATTCTCTCCTCATTTTTATTCACACAACAACCCTAGAAGACAGGTTAGGCTGAAAGTATGTGACTGGTCCAAAATCACCCAGTGAGCTTCCACAGCAAGATGAGGATCTAAACGTGTCTTGCAAACCCTGCTTTGAAGCTCTGACCACTGTACTACACTGAATTTCATAGGGTGGCTGCTGTTGAACAGTAGCAAGCAGCCAGCCCTACTTGAATCATGCAAGTTAGATGGTCTCAAGTCACGCAGCAGGTGCTGCTAAGCCTAGGTTTGCCAGTCTCCTGGTGGGACCTGGAGATCCCCCAGAATGACAACTGAACTCCAGACAACAGAGGTATGTCCCCCTGGAGAAAATGGGTGGACTCTGTGGCATTACATCTGAGGCCCCTCCCCTCCCCAAACTCTGCACTCCTCAGACTTCACCACAGAATCTCCAGGAATTTCCCTACCTGGAACAGGCAATCCTAGTCCCAGGCCTGCCTCCAACCCCCCTGTTATTTATAGAGTTGCCAGCCTCTAGGTGTGGCCTGAGGATCTCCCACTTTTACAACTGATCTCCAGTAGACAGAAATGAAATCAGTTCCCCTGGAGAAAATGGTTGCTTTGAAGGGTGTACTCTATGGCATTGTACCATGCTGAGGCCCCTCCCCTCCCCAAACCCCATCCTCTCCTGGATCTACCCACAAAGTATCTAGGTATTTTCCAACCCAGCCTCCCCAATCCAAGATCCAGTCCTACTTTTTTGCTTCCTTCCCTCCCTCCCTTCCTCTTTCCCTCTATCTCTCTGGCTATTAGCCAGTCTATCACTGTCAATGTGGTGGGGACTGGAGAAGATCCCTGAGGCAGCCATTTCAAAAGGTATTGACAGGAATTCAACTCTCCCCAAGGCTTTTAAAAAACTTTTACGATTTTTCTACAGACCCATGGAGTCCTTTGAGTCTTTTTAAAAACCTGTTGGGGGAGAGCAAGCCCCCATCTGTGGGAATACGTATCCATACGCAGAGGGGACTTTTAGGAATTCAATATATGGATACTACTTTGCATGGTTTCCTCTTCCTTTTACTTAATGGAGAAATCCAAAGTGCATTAAGTTGGAGACTATATTAAGGTCGTTAAGTATTAAAAGACATCAAGAAGAAAAAAATAACATGGTCTAGGAATAGAACTCGTAACTTCTGGTTTAAAAGAAAATTATTATTATGCTAGAAACGGAGATCTGATTGAATGGGTTTGTTAAAGAAAGTTCACTTTTAAAAAAAAGACAAAAAGATGGATAGGTAAGGCAGATGAATGGATGGACAAGCAGATGGTGTCTTCTTCTAGACAAGCCCTAGCAAGCTGGAGAAAGGTTACAGTGGGAATTAGGAGAGCACCAACAAGTTTAAAAGGGCTTTAAATAGAAACCAGATGACCAAAAGCGAACAGAGCAAGCTTCAAATGGAACACCACATACAATTGGTCTATTATCCTGCTCATCTCTGGAAGAAGGATCTGCATCTTTAAAGGAATGGAGAGGAATGTATTTCAGAATCTGCACAGATATGCGAAGTAACAAATTTAGAGTCCAGTGGCACCTTTAAAACCAACAAAGGTTTATTCATGGTATGAGCTTTTGTGTGCAAAGCACAAGTGTGCACACAAAGCTCGTACCTTGACTAAACCTTTGTTGGTCTTAAAGGTGCCACTGGACTCTAAATCTGTTCTGCTGCTTCAGACCAACACGGCTGACTACCTGGGTCTATGTGAATTAACAGTTAAGACCCCCCCCCCCAAATTACTTAAAAAACATGCTAGTGTGGTTGTGTATGCCATTCCACAGTGGAAAAAAGATGTCCCTGTGCTTTAATGCTCATAATTATTGGTGCACAGTTTACCTAAACAGAATAAATGCATGTGAATGAAAATAATGGGCATGGCAATTAGGGATGCCAGACCTGGGAACCCCCTGGAATTCCAGCTCATCTTCAGACTACAGAGATCAGTTTCCCCTGGAGGAAATTGATGCTTTGGAAGATAGACTCTAGGGCATTGTACACCTCTGAGGTTGCTGTCCTCCCCAGGTACCATTCCCAAATCTCCAGGAGTTTCTCAGCCTAGATCTGGCAAACCTAGTGGCAATAGCAAATTAAATATGTGCCATATACAAAACTGTTTTTAATCATGATGTAAAATTGTAAGAGAGGCAGAACAGAACAGAGGCTGCAGCTTCTTCCATCTAAACAGCTTTGCAAATTTGAAATATCGCATTGTCAGCTGTCATGAAATAATTATTTGAGTCCAGTGGCACCTTTAAGACAAGCAAAGCTTTATTCTGGGGATAAGCTTTCATGTACACACACACTTCTTCAGATAGTGAAGAAGTGTGCGTGCATACTAAAGCTTACACCCAGAATAAAACTTTGTTGGTCTTAAAGTGCCACTGGACTCAAACTTTGTTTTGCTGATTCAGACCAAAATGGTTACCCACCTGATAATATGAAATAATTATTTTAAGTGTAAGTATTAAAAGTGGCAAAATGCATTGTCTTTAAAGTGCACTTTACTTGTTTTCATTGGATTATCTTCCTAGAGAAGAAAGAGTTGTTATATACACTGGAAAATACATTGTTTTCCATTGGAAGGAATCATTAAAATAGATTTGTTTTGTAGCATTGACTTGAATCTTCAATTCCTGTCTCAACTTTCTAAAATCACTGCCAGCATGAAGTGATTTCCCTGGGACCATTGATTACTTGATGATTATTTTACATTGATCATTTACCTACACTGCATATTGTTTATTATCATGAAAGATACAATCTGTTGTGACTAAAGGTATTGTAAAATAGATGTTGTGTGAGTACTGATACCTAACAAACACTAGGAGGGCAAAAACAATTTAAAATGCTATTTTTGATCCTCTTTCCTACTGTTGGCATCAGCATGCATGTGTAAAAGCCAGATATGTAATTTAAACAAATCTGAACTTTTTTAAAAAATTGACAGATGGTTGCTCAAGAAGATGGATTTACAACCGCATTTCAAAATTTCTGAATATTTTGTGTCATTTGTGAACATATGTTCTAAATGAAGCTCATTTTTAGTAGGGATCTAATAGGGAAGTTATCTCAGTTGAGCATCAGAGTAGAACTATCACTTTCTCATAAAGAACACAAGGCTATTTTTACACTTTATTCTGTTACTACAGAAAATTGGGAAATCCAAGTACAGACCATAAAGTGAAACCCAAATACAGACAACATCAGCAACTACAGCAAATATTAACTCAAAAAAACAGAAGGGATGGTTGAAGACTTATAAAATATTCCTCACATTCCTCTTCCCACAGCAACACCCAGTGTGCCACAAAAATATTGGGTTGGATCCAGTCAAAATTAAGCATCAACATAATAGAAAATTTATGCTTCTCCTCCCACTGCAGTCCATAATATTCTGCTCCTGGGGTACAGGATGTGATGGTCCTCTGTCCCACCCTGGCTTTCCTTGTTCAAGAGTACCCAAGTGGCAGTGGGGAATCTGTAGTTGGAAATGTTTTCCCCCAGCCTACCCTGGAATTGGATTTGAGTTCTCACATGTGCTGCCCTGCACCTATCCCCAAACTTACCACATCACACATCTTCAACTTTTATGGTCCTAATTCAGGATATTCAAAACAGAAATCCTTCTTCTTCCAGGCAGGTGTGCAAATGGTCAACTCCAGCCTGCTCATTTATTTCCAGAAAGAAAATCAATCTCAGAGTGAAATCCAAGGAGTTCATGGCTTTGTTCCCAGATAGGGTTACCTATCTAGGGGCTAGGGTGTCTTGTGTGTTAATCACAGTATTCCACTGTCATAAAATAGGGGAACAAGAAGAATGACATGATGGGGGTCTGCAGTGAGAAAGGGGAATCAGCATAAATTGCATGTTCTGGTAGCAGAAAAATTAGTTTGGAAGATCCAAACCAATGCAAACAAAATGCACTGCAAAATTCTCTGTCCTTGTTCTTGTACAGTGCACCATACTACCATGCATTAGGTAATGAGGTCCCCACATACTCAGCAGAAGATTTTCAGGATGCTTATGGAGCTGTGGTGCAAAGTAGAAGGTAGGAAAATGTCTGTTTATGTGAGGTGCTTCCACCCATATGAGTTTCCCTTCCTGATACAGAAGTAGATCTACTATCAAAAAACTTTAAAATAGCATTTACTTTAGATCTTAGTACCTAACGCACAAATATTGGTTCAACAATGCAAACATATACATGTGGTGGATCTCTGTATATCCCATAATATCAGCTCTTCTACAACACTATCCTGCCATTGAGACGAACAGAAAAATGCCAGTGTAGAAGCAGATTTACACTTATTAATCCCATCGAGAGCAATGAGTGTGCATGAAAGATATTTGATACACACCTAGATATGGAATTGGCAGAAGTTCTGCTGGTTCTTCATTGGGCAGGGGGTTGGACTAGATGGTCTCTATGGACCCCTCCAACTCTATGATTCCATGATTCCATAAGTTTCTCAAAAATAATGTAATGGCATGAAAATACGAGTATATTGGCAGGAAATGATACTCCACCGCCTGGAGATTCAGTTCACAATCAAAAGGTCAGCTACCTATGCACATTTGCTGGTAGGAGTGCAGGAGAATCAGAACATTTTGGGAACAGGTACTAAATGAGGAGCTCTTGATTACTGGGATTACAGTACCAATGATGCCAGAAGTTCTGTTTTTAAACGTATGGCTATACGATTCTGTTCCTAAAGTTTGAGAAAACCTGATTGCCTTGCTATTAGTGGCTGCAAAAATGGCTATTGCCACTGTTAGGAAAAGAACAGAAATACTCACGATTGTACTGTGGCATCATAAGCTTTGGGATATATATCTGATGGGAAAAAATCACATATGAGGTGACCAAATTTGAACTGCATGCTCCTAACTCTGATTTTGCTGGGGGATGGGGCATCATGCTAGACTACTTGGCAAAAATGGAGGTCGTTCCAAAGAATCTTAAAATTTTAGTTTCTATTTAAGATTTCCTCAACTAGCGTAATAGACCTTGGGTGATATATACGGAGTAGTTTTTATAGAATGCTGCTTGGATTCTAATGGATCTAGTGTATAGATCCGGTTGTTGTATTTTCAATTATTACTTTCATTTTTTATGTATTACTCACTGATTTATATGTGAATGTACTTCTAAATTGTAAAATAAACTAAAATTGTTGGGGGGCAGAATTCAGCTACCAAAATTAATTTGGTTTTGTCAGTTTGTATATTTTTTTACTCAGTCAAGCCGACTAAGTATGTGTTGGAAGTGAAGGACTTTGCACTGTCTCTTAGACTCAGACTTCAGAGGGGGAGGATAGAGAGTCAGAGAGATAGATAGGCTAGGACCCTGATCATCCTTTCCTTTTACTGCTCTGATACTATCCCTTTGATGTGTGGATTTCTGCTCTGATGGAATCTTCCTTCCAGCCTGACACCTTCTCTCCAAACTATGCTATACTTCTCCATCTTGGCACCATAAGGGCAGGACATGCTTCCTGAATCTCTATCCATCCTAGCTAGTTAGAATCCTCTTCCTACCCTATCCTTATACTAAAGGACTCATATTAGTTTTGCAAATATAAAGAGGCTCTGTGTGTAGCTTTGCTTCTTGTCAGCACACAAAAACCAGATACACTCTGTTGTGTTATGTGCCTTGAGCTCTCTGCTAACCCAAATAATCTTTCAGTATGCACGTTCTTATACTGTTTCCCTTCAGCTTCTCCATTTGCCTCTGTCATCTCTCTTTCCTGACAGCTGTTTTCTGCCTTAAGTACATGTTTACCTTTCATAGTAAGTGATGTACAGCTGTCAGGAAAAACTGCATTACAATTGTGACTTTATTTGCCCCTTACAGCCACCTTACCCTGTGTTCATCAATAAGAAAGGCAGATGAACTGTACAGATTGGAAATGATTTAAGCATGTACATTCTCATATTTCTTTTATATTACTGTCCACTCCAGAAAACCATTTCCTGCCCAAAGAGGGGAGAAAATCAACTTACAAGTCTAGTTGTCTCTCCATTGGTTATGAGTAGTCCAAAGCAAGCAGTCTTTTCGTTTAATTTTCTTTGGGGGGTGGGGTCTGTATTTTTCAAATGAATGCACCCCCATGGCTAAGGAAGCCTTGGTCCATTCCATTTTAGGTTCCTAGGTAAAGAGCTCCAAACCAATATACTAAGGGTTGTTCACATTCAAAGAGTGATTGCTCAGCAATGACCATGTGAACTAATTAATGTGTAAAGAAAGCTTGATTCATGAATTAAGTAACATACTTTATAGTAAAGAGAACAGATAGGGATCCTATCCTAGCTACCTTGCTAGGTATAAGAGATAGAGAGATCTCTATTGTGTTAAACTTCCAAAGAGGAGTATACAGCTATATAGCCCTGAGAGCAGCAATCTGGAGACAAAGGAATGACATCAAGGAAGAAGGTGCTGACCCCACTTTACTATTTGACTAGCTCTTCTGAAGGGATATGTTAAACCCCGAAGCAGGTGATCTTAAAACAGGTGTGGATTTTCAGGATATACTAAACCAAAAATAAAATAAGGAAAAGCAAGGAACGAAGATGAAAAGGAGGAATGCAGAAAAAAGCAGATTCGAAAGTAGTGCATGCAACGTATCTTACTCGGCTCTATGGAAAGACCCCATGAGGGCAGGGTCATAGAAATCAAGCATGTGTAATCAGCAATTATTTGGCCACTATGCTGAAAGTTGCTACTGAGCAGATGATGGTGGTGGTGGTGGTGATGGTGATGATGATGATATAATTGCCCCATCCCAGCTTGTGCTAGGCTCTGGGCAATGTCCAGCAGAGGCACAAAACCATAAAATGAATGTACAAAACATTACAATTCAAATATAACAAAAATAGAATGACAAATTAAAAAACAATGTTAAGAAAGAGTCCCAGGTGGTGTCCTTAAAAATTTCATCCCAGTTCTGGACTGCCTGACCACTTTCTGAAGCAGGTGGAGAGGAAACGCAAGATCAGAATCAAGGGGAGGGGGAAAGGGAGTGGGGTGTCTGCCATGATAGAAAACCATTGCTGTTCTCAGTCAAAAGCAAGGTGGAACATCTCTGCCTTTCAGGACCTGAGGAATTGCATAAGATGATAAATGTCTCAAAAGTCTGCTTGTAAGCAAATCTTTGACCAAAAGAGAGGACTGAGTCAAGACGTAGAAAGGGCCTGACTCAGTGCGGTCCGAATTCTGCAGGGCCAGGCAGGGGAGGGAGAGCTAGCTGGATATTAGGTGGGGCAAGTGGCTGAGCAGTAAGAAAAGTCAGGACATCCCCCTCCACCGGGACCAATGGCAAAGTGACAGTGTGACCGGGGGAGGGCAGTTACGGGGGAATAGGCCCGCCACTTGCCTCTCACCCCTCATCCTTTGTCTGGCCGTGGAATGGCTTGCCCACCCATCCCACCCTATGTGTATGCTGTCAGAAGGCAATAATGTATAGCGGGGTATGTCATGGGTCAGAGCAGACTCAGCCAAGACCTAGGGGATGAGACAGAATCACTAACCAGAAGCATAAGTCAAGAGTTCAGTCCAAGAGTCATACACAAAAAAAGGCAGCCGAGGGTCCAAGAAACAGAGTTCAAGCAGGTCTGAGAGGCATCACCTAGCAGGTCCGGGGTCAAAGCCAAAGATTCAGAAATAGCAGCCAAAAACAGGTCCGAGTGGAGTGGTTGCGCATCTCCAGGGAGATAACAAGTTGTTCCCATGCTCTCTTCCTCTGAAACCCCATCCTTTATCACCAGCTCACAGCTGGGTCTTGTTGCTTGTGAGAGTGCTGTCCATTAACTCCAGGTGTTCTTCTTGACCTGGCAGTTGACAGGGCAGCAAGGTGTGTGCTCTGCCTCCTCTCGAGGAGCTCCAAGTGCACCCACCTCCTGCGTTCCCCTGGCTCTGGGGACAGAGGAGGCAAGGCAGTATGTGAAGTTTCCCCACAATCTTGGGTGTTTCTTCCGTGTTCCCAGTGTTCATGGGGCTGGAGTGCCTGCTGTCTTCATCAACTGGGGCACTAGGGCCTCTGCTGTCTCAGGGTCGTTAGAAGTATCAGCTGGCTGAGTCTCAGAGGTGCTGATGGGGCTGTTATCAGCATCAACTGAGTACTCTTCAGTTAAAGCAGACTGGCCTACGACAAGGTATTGGGGTGGGGGGAAATGGGGTGGCAATATCATATATTATGATGTTGATAATGAAGTGTGTAGTGCTATGTGGCCCCCACCTGCTGCTGAGCTTGCATTGGAAGGATGGGGCCGATTTGCCTCCTCAGAAGGAGGAGAGGCGGGCGCCAGCACTGCAAGAAGCGTAGCGCCAGGCGGGGGGCACAGCCAGCCTATTTAGGCTTGGCTCCTGCCTTCCGCCTCAGCAGTTCTCCGGCGTGTTCGGTAGAGACAGAGCACAAGTCACACAAGAAGGACTGGGCAGGCTTTTTGGGCCTGTTACCACTGGAAGTTTGATCTTTGTGGTGGCAGCTTGATCGGCAGCAAAGCGGACATGGCGGCGTTGGTGACTGGATCTTTGTGGTGGTGGCGAGATAAGGTGGCAGCAGGACAAGCACAATGGTGGTGGAATCCTTTACGCCGGCACTGCATAGCCAGCAGAGGGACAATCTGGTGGTGGGCTGTATTGCCGTATTGGAGCATTTGTTGGGGGGTAGCTTAAGTTTGTGACCACCCCACCCCGATCTGTAGGGACACTATAGTGGGGGCAGCACGGTAAGGCTACCTCATACCCAGTTTTCATCAGCCCTATCTTCTGGTCTCGTTAAAAAAAAAATCCCACCCGCTCTCATCAGCAGCCACATTGTGCTGGCCTGCTAAGAGCCTGTGTTCTGAATTGGAGGCCAGGCGAGTGGTGGCCATTTTAGGGTGGGTGAAAGTGGCAGCCATCTTAGGACTAGTTGGAGGGGCAGCCATTTTGGGCCTTTCCCTTTGGTGGCTAGTTTAACAGTTATAGGCAGCATGGGTCCAAAAAAGGGCCTGGGGGCTTCATCAAGAAAGCAGTATGCAAATAAGCAGGTGGGCCAGGACATGGCAAAAGGAAAACACCCCCCCCCAAAAAAAAACCCGGCCCACTGGGGGAGCAGCTCCCTCCACTCCCGGTGTTCCGGTGCCTTCTGCACCTGTCGGTGCTGTTTCCATAGTTGGTGCCTCAATGCCTTCTGTGCCCATTGGCGCTGGTTCCACCTCTGGTGGGACGTGATAAAGAGCGCCTGAGGGGTCGCAGTGTAAATAGGATATACGCTAATTGGTGTCCTGTTTTTTTAATTTATGCTGGGGCAATTGTTAGAGCACAGCCATGGAGAGCCTTGTCTAAGCTCCAGTACATGGATATAATTTGTAAAGGTTATTCTGACTTTACTGGGTCAGCATGGATGACAAGGCTTTTTGTATGAGGGCACTGTGCTAGGATCTAATACATCTGCACTTGTGGATACAGCTGATGTCCCCAGCCAAGCCTGTCTTGAGGGAGCACTCTGATAGTGGGCATGTAGTGTGGTGCTCTAATAATGTGGGAGCCCAGTGTTCTCAGTGCAGGCAAGCATCTCAAAAATGCCTGCTCTGTTGGGAGTTTTCTTCACAAGGTTATTGTACCTGGAAAATGTGCACTTTTCAACATGAGTGCGATCTTTGTTCCGGACCCCATTCCTTTCCATCCTGCCCCAAGGCCAAAGCCAGACCAGGTGCCAAGGATGGCAGAGGGGGCAGTCATCCAGGTGTGTGTGTGTGTCAGTCCTTACCTGATAAAGAGGCCCAATCCAGTTAAAATTCCAATGTTAGAGCGCTGGTTGCGCTTGTATCCTAAGTTTGCTGATAGGCAGTATTTGTTAGATGGGTTTAGGTTTGGGTTTTGCATTCTCTACAGGGGTGAGTGGTTCCCCTTTTTGGCTCCTAATTCACCATCAGTTAGGGGCATGGAGCATGTGGTTAGAGCTAAGATTCAAAAGGAGTGCTTAGAAGGTAGGGTACTGGGCCCTTTTCGTTCTCCTCTGGTTCCCAACCTATGGGTATCACCTCTGGGGGTGGTGCCCAAGAAAGCACCAGGGGAGTATTGTCTCATTCACCATTTGTCTTACCCTCAGGGCAGCTCAGTGAATGATGCAATACCTAGTGAGCTGTGCTTGGTCAGGTACACTGATGAAGCGATCTGTATGGTCCGCGGTTGTGGGTGAGGGGCCAAAGTGGCTAAATGTGATATCAAGTCGGCCTTTCGCCTTCTCCCAGTGCTTCCAGATGACTTTGTTCTTCTGGGTTTCTCCTTTGATGGGCAGTTTTATATGGACAGGGCCCTCCCTATGTGACGCTCTGTGTCCTGCGCTGCAATTGAATGGTTCAGTTCCTTTTTGGAATGGACCTTATGTGCACAGCTTGTTCAGTACTGCTCATTATTTGGATGATTTTTTATTTGCTGGACCTGCCAGATTGGAGGTCTGTGCACAGCTGTTATCCAATTTCGAGTAGTTGGAACTTGGTGTTCCTTTGGCTGGTGAGAAAACGGACCTAGTGTGGTCTTAACCTTTCTCGGCATTGAGCTGGACACTGTGCACCGGATTTCCCACCTGCCATATGATAAACTGACTAACTTCCTGAGGTTGGTGGAGGACGCATGTATAAAAACTAAATTGACATTCAAGGAGTTACAACAGCTAATTGGGCCCCTTAACTTTGCTTGCAAAGTGGTGGCCCCAGGGTGGGCATTCCTGTGAAGGCTGTGCGATTCCACAATAGGCTTAAAATGCCCACATCATAGGACTCGGGTTAACCTGGGGATTAGGAAGGACTTATTAGTTTGGTGAGACTTTCTGGCTTTGTATAATGGGGTGTCCTTTTGGAGGGATGATCTCCGACTGGAGGCTGAACTGCAGGTCACCTCTGATGCAACGGATTCTTTGGGTTCCAGTGTCTACTTTAAGGGATACTGGTGTGCCAAGGATTGGCCACTCGTCTGGATCCAGGCTGGATGGATGCGTGACCTGACATTTATTTTTTCCCTATAGTGGTTGCAGTGTACATCTGGGCTGATGACTTTGCTAGCCAGACCATTCACTTTTGGTGCGATAACTTGGCAATGGTACAAGTTATCAACTCATTAACATCTAAGTCTCCAAGAATGATGTCACTGGTCAGGGCTTTTACCCTCCAATGCTTGCAGCGTACTATATTGTTTAAGACCAGGCATGTGTCGGGGGTCGGTAACGGGATTGCTGATGCTCTGTCCAGGAAACAGATGGAGAGTTTCCGTCAGTTGGCTCCAGGTGCCAATCCTTTCCCGGTTAGAATGCCTGTGGACCTGTGGCAAATTGGAGGGCTGAGGCCAACAGGCGATGGGCTTAGCTCTTGCCCCCAGCACACGCCGGGCTTATATGAGAGCCGGCCAGCAGTTCGTGACATTTAGGCAGCAGGAGAAGCTTCAACAGCTCTGGCCTATCCCAGTGTCACATCTAATTCAATTCTGCATGCCAATGAAAGGTAAGGGTTTCAAAGATGACACTAGTGATTTACAAGTTAGAAAGATGTTGGAAGGCTGGTCCTGAGAGGATGGGACACCTCAGGATACAAAGGGAACCATTTCCCCCCGCTGTTCTTAAGAGTTTGAGAGCCCAATGGGCTTTGTTATGTGTGGATGCATACAAGGCTGCCTTGTTTCATGCAGCAGCCTTGGTTGCATTCTTTGGGGCCCTGAGGATTAGTGAACTGGTGGCCTGTTCATGCCAAGACAGGTCAGGATACGCTCTTCGTCTGTGGGATGTTCAGAGTAGTGGGGATAACTTGCACATTACAGTTAGGTGTTCCAAGACGGACCAATTAGAGAAGGATGCGGTGGTGTCAGTAAGCACTTGTTCAGATCAGGACCTTTGTCCGGTCATTGCACTTCATTCCTATTTGGCCCTGAGGGGTGGGAGTGAAGGTTTTCTATTTCTGCATAGGGTTGGATAATAGGTCAGCATGCTATAAGACGTATGTCCGGACCTGCAATGTCTAAGTTTGCCTTCCTTAAGTTTAGTATGATGGGGAGGATCCTTTATTGTTATACCTGGATGTTCCCCCTTTTGTTTTGTGTGGTTAACCTAGTTCTTGTTTTAGGTGCTGCTGGTTGCCATGGGAAGACCCAAGTGTTTATTTGCAAGCACAGCATGGTGTTTTGGGCCACTCACTGAGCCAAGAGGATGCACACTGGTTCCCAGTTGGGTTGCAGTGAACGAGCTGAGGTGGAGTGGCTTGGCCAAAGAGGGATCCACTGGCCTGGGCTTATGCCACTATTGTTTGAGGAGAGGCATGGTCCTCCTCCTTATGTGCTAGTAATACATCTTGGTGGTAATGACCTGGGTCTGGTCAAAGGTAAAGCCCTAGTCATTCAGGCCAAGGCTGATTTGGCAGACATTGCGGACCGGTGGCCTGGGGTGCAGCTGGACTTGTCTGCAATGTTGCCACACCAGGTGTGGCATAGCCTAGGGGATCCTAGGTGCTTGGACTGGGTGAGACAAAACGCCAATTGGCAGCTTAGGAATGCCATGGAAGGTGGCTTGGGCCTCTTCTTGTTACACCCTGATATATAGGTTGAGTTAACAGACCTGTATAGGGGGGACGGGGTGCACCTTTCCAACAAGGGCAATGATATATTTCTGGCAGATTTGAGGCAAGGGCTGCTGGCAGTGCTGGGCTGCTTGGTGGGACGAAGGCCTAAGCAGAGGCTTGGCCTTTGCTATGATGGGCTAGCACAATCAGGAAGCTGAAAATAGTGAGCACTTGAGCATTTGTTACAAGGGAATTAAAGGAACCTCCAAGAATAGCTTTTGGGCCTTTGCAGCTCATGGCCGGGAAGGGGTGATGTTCCTTAGAACAATCTGGCCTGGCCTATCTTAGCAGGGCTTGCAGCTTCTGGGATGGTGGGCCAGGAGTTCTTCTAAATATGCCAGGCCGCTGGTCAAGAGCTACATTGGGTGGCTTGAGATTGGGGAAGATGCATCACTCAGAAGATGAAGGTGGTCAGAAGTTTGACACCTGTCATATTCCTCAGTACATTTTAGCAGCCTCTTGCCAGTTGTTTGATTATAAATAGTTAATAAAGTGGCCCTTGTTGACTCCATATTGGTGTCCGTCTCTTCATTCCGACTGTGGTGGCAATGTATTCTATGCCATTTTTTTGTCACAACTTTTGGTGATAACAGCATGGGGCTGGATCCATTTATGGAAATTGGACTGCATGGCATTTTCCTGGATATGTGGGCCCCCTCAAGGGGTCTTGGCATGAGGGCTGATGGGAGCAAGCCTGCTCATGGACTACTAGCGATTGCCATCACAACCAGATAGCAGGGGAGACCACTAAGGGGCAGTTGTCCATGTGAGCTCCAGCAATCCCACTGTAAAGCACCCATTGCCAGCTGGCTGGGTGATGAGTACGTTGGCTGGCATGGGGCCAGCTGATGCACAGGATTCAGTGGACCCATGCTGGGCCTGTGCTTCTTACAGCTGTAGCCAATGAAGTTGTGGCCAATTTACTCCACATATTTTCCAAATCTGTTGTGTGCATGGTTCTTCTATGGTGGACTGTATACAGCCGGTGGAACCTCCCCCTCCCCCATAAGAGCTGGAGCCTGCAAAAATGAAGAAATTTACTTTTGAATGTCTATCACCATTTTGGAAATCTCAACACCCTAGCTGGATATTGTAAGAAATCGGGAAGCTTTAAATATTCAGAATCTCAGTGTGTACCAAATTTTAGATCAGGTTGTATATCTTCTCCCGTGTGACCTAGGAAAGAAGAAAGAAAATAAAGTTACACCTTTGAGACAAACATTTCTGACAAATGTGTAATAGAGATAATTCTAGTGGGTGTCTATTACTGATGAGTATTTGTCCAGCACTGATTATATGCAGAAGAAATAACTATCTTCCCTTGGGTCTCCATTCTTCACACAGTTATAAAATTATAAGTCCAATTTATTAAAATAGTATTTATGTATATGTAACTGTGAAAGATCATAGCCCAAGATAATTGAAATACAAATCCTCAGTCCCAGAAAAAGGCTACACCATCTGTTCTACTTTGACTCAGTTTGCTGAGGTCCAATTAAGAAACATGTTTTAAGTCCACAATCTTTTTTTCTCTCCCTTAGTCAAGACAAATGAAAAAAACTCAATTCCCACTGAACTCCTATCTCATTTTTCACACAAGTTTGCAACTGGTTTTGAATATGGACACCCACCCATCCAACTTTCTAATCAAATTTGGAAAGTAAGGCAAAATGACAGAAAGGAATAGCTGGTATTTATTTCATTGCTGTTCTCACAGTGTATTTCAATTGTATTTAGGGGGCACGGGAGGCACAAGCAAGAATGGGGGGAAATATTTCTATACATGGAAGTTGAGACTAGTTATGCAAATGCTTATTATAGATTGTATACATGACACAACTGGAATCGGCTCTGATACCTTTTGCTTCTCCATGTGTCCATTCAAAAATGGGGCTTAAAATAACTATGTATGTATTTACCAGATGAATTCATTTGCAGCACAGATTGCAACATTCATGGCATCAAGTGCTCTATTCAGGAATCTGAATCTTTCCCCCCCAGCTAGATTCTAATACCAGGTCAGTAGGTTAGAAGAAAAATGCTGGAATTAGTAAACTGAGTGCAGGAAGATAAGTTTTTAAAGAAAATTTATCTCCCTTACCTATATAATGTGTGTGTGCATTTAGATACAGCCTCCCACGTACCTTCTTGGTGTTCCTAGGAAGGAGGAAAAAACTTACACGTTAATTCAAGCCTTCCTGTAATGGCTGTGAAAGTGAAAATTGGCAAGAAGTTTCCCTTTGAAAATGGGTACAGTGCCTGAGAACATTCCCTGGAGAAGAACAACAAAGTCTTCCACCAACCAGTGGAAATTAGTACCAAACAGGGGAAAAAAAACTAAACTAGTAATCATAATAATGAACACAAATACATAAAAGAAAAAAACAAAGTTAAAACCAACTAAATAAAAATTATTTACACGTCTGTGCTGAAGCAAAACTTTGTAACATCTCCCTGGGAATGAAAGAGAAGTAGACAAAGTATCAGAGTTGTGTCAGAAATGTACACTGGCCAATTCAAAGCTCTTTACAAACACACACCCATACACATGCATATACACACACACCAAACACAAAGACAATTAAATTCCATCTGTGTTCATTGTCCTGTGCTGTTTAGATGGTTTTATGCTAGTCCACATTGATGTTATAAAGTTATTTTTTGCATTGTTACTGTGAGCTGACTTGAAGATTTTCAGCTAAAAATTCAACCTCAAAATATGTTAAATAAATAATAAGTGGATGTGTATCTTTTTACGACTAATATTAATAATATCTGTAATGATGATGTGTATTGATTTTTGAGTGTTTTTAACAGTTCAAGAGGGAGAATTTTTGATAATTTATAAAGCACATGGGATTAAATCCTAGGCAAGTTATCTGTGTCCAAAACATCTCATTTATTTAATCTCCTTTAGGTCATTTTTCTCAGACAAGTTATTAAAGATAGCAAAGTTGGGTTCAAAATTCACTGGTCTGTAGCTTCCACTTGCTGCTTGCAGGCAGCATGATACTTTTAATGTAGTAACTTTCCTTCCAGGTAATTCTGCAGTTCCAGATAACTTTGCAATTTATCTATCGTTTGTATCTTTTTTTCTTTTAGGGAGCTAATCTCTTTTTCTCCATCTGTGTCACTAAACATACCAGAAATTGGAGGTCTAAGTAAAAACTTCATTTTTTCGACATCAAGACTTTTTTTTGAATATTTTGGGTGGTTACACATTTTTTTCATTCTGCACTCCCAATAGTCCTTTTTTTACCCACATACCAGTACAGAAAATTATCTTTTCCTTCTACAGTTCTGATCCATCTTCCATTTTTTCCCCAGATTTAATTCTGTCCTTTTTGACTGCTCTTTTATCTTTGTTGCTGCTCTAGTCTTTTGCAGGGCTGCAACCACTTGCTGGAATTACATAAGGTTTCCCTTGAACTTTCACTATTCTCAGAGCATACTTCAGTCACGTTCCCTCCATTCAATTCAATCTACTTCTAAGGCTGATTTCAGTACCATCTCTAAACAAGAATTTATAAAGGTTGTGAAGGGGGAGTTAAAATGTGGAACAGTATAAGACGTATTTATGAGGGGGGGAAACAGTTACATTTCTTGATCAATTATTAAACTGTGTTTAAAATTGTGATTTATAGTCAAGATATCAACAAACTAAAGTCTATTATTTTGCCCTGTCTGGACACAACCATGAACTGTGGATAGCATCAACCAGGTGCCCAACTGTGTCATCGTTAGAGCTGACCCAATTGGTTGTGGTATTGATGGTCCTTAGTCTCTAGTGGTGAAGTACCCTACACATCAAGGTTGTGTTATAAGAATCAAGTCAAGCATTCATGACCAGCCTTTCTTCTAAACATCAACTCTTTATTAACTGTATCATCTTTTGTATACTCTTTACCACAAAAATGTAACTTTTAAACAATGATTTATAACTTGATTATGATGACCTATGAGTAATCAAAAAAAAAAAGACAGAAACCACTAAATAGCTAGTTGGCATGAGGAAGGAAGGAAGGAAGGAAGGAAGGTTGTATAACAGGTATGTGTTGGAAAGTAATCAATAATAATAAAACAATAACTCTTTGTCATTAGCCTCCAAAAAGCTCAAACCTTGCCAAAAATATCAGTGGCTACAATGGTCTCTGCTTGATACCTAGACTCTTATTCATCTGGTATCACTGATTATGATTATGTGTGTCTCATCTCAAACATTTCATGGAGTTTATTTCTTCTTAGAATATGCTATAAGATTGCTCAGGCTCCAAATCTGGGATGTCACTAACAAATATGCTGAATCTATTACCAATTAAAGGGTGGTAGTGGTGTGTGTATGTGTGCATGCCGAAACAAATACTCCGGTAAGTGTGTGTGCATCTGAGGGCAGAGGGCTGATGCTTGTAATACTATGGTGTAGAAAAGAACTTGGAAACAGATTGACAATTAAGGAAGAAGTCTGGCTCTTTATGAATGAGTTTCCATCATCCCTAGTATTCCCAGCATTTTTAGCATTCCCCACCCACCCATTTATCACCTCTGCAAATTTAATTAACAGACTGTTTATCCCCCATCTTAGATCACTACATTCAGGAAGGATGAAGCTGAAATATTGATTGCTGGCACTCTAATTGATAGTTCCTTACCAAGCTGAACACACTGTTGTTTTTCATTAACCTTTACTTTGGGCCTTGAAGCCAGATTTCAGTCTGTGTGACAAAGCTCATCTCTAAGCCGATATGAACAGAAGCGTCATTTTTTTTAAAAGCCTGTGCCACTTTGTATTATTTACTGCAGTTGCTGCTTCACTAGAATGGATCTAGTACTAAAAGATAGGTAAAATGATATGTACACATAGTATGCCATCTACAGCAGCAGTGTATGCCCCCTACAGCAGCAGTGGCAGCTCTCCAGGAATCACAATAGATTTCCCAGTGACAGAGATCAAATCAACTTATGGCTGCTAGCTCTAAGTTGGGAAATTCCTGCAGGTTCGGAAATTCCTGGGGTGGAACCTGTATAGGAATATTGCTTCTATATTCACATGCCTTCTCCTGTGATTTCTTTTCATAACATGCTGTGTCTTGTTTCCTGTTGCAAGCCAAATGGTGAGGCCACATGGCATCAATAGCCATGCCATAAACCCACATTCCTTCACACTTTCATGCCAAACGCCAGACCTCATGGCTACACTTTCTGGCCCACTTGCGACCAGTCACGTACACAATGAAGTAGCTGGAGTTTGGGTCATATGACTGCAGGAGGGGTCCCAAATTTATAGCTTATCCCCACACGCAGCTATGACAACCAAAAATTGGGCACACCCATGCCCACTCGCAATTGGCTGGTGGCGACAGCTAATTTGTGACTGGAATTGGAGTATAATTGTTTTGATCCCTATGGGAGTGAGCTCTCTTGCTCTTGCTCTCTCCCCTATCATTGTCTGTTTTATTGCACCTGAAATGCTGTCTCTTGGAAAACAAAGACCTGCTTTGTGACTTGGAGCACATGGGAGTACAAAACTGGGATTTCCCTTCAAAATCCCTTGGACTATTCTGGACTGTGGATGTTCCTGATGTGGTAACTATGTATCTTCAATGTGTAGTTAAGGCAAATAGCCTATCCCCACATGCAGCTATGACAACCAACAATTGGGCACACCCATGCCCACTCGCAATTGGCTGATGGCCACATCTAATTTGTGACTGGAATTGGGGTATAATTGTTTGATCCCTATGGGAGTGAGCTCTTCTTCCTGTTCTCCATTATCTGTTTTATTGCACCTGAAATGCTGCCTCTTGAGAGACAAAGAGTTGCTTTGTGACTTGGAGCACATGGTGTGCAAAAATGGGATTTCCATTCAAAATCCCTTGGACTATTCTGGACTGTGGATGTTCCTGACGTGGTAACTATGAATCATTAATGTTTAGTTAAGGCAAATAGCCCAAGCCTTTGTTATTTTTGTAATCTCTGGTAGTCTATGCTAAGATCTGTACTGAATAAAGATCCTTTTTTTGCTAAATTGTCTCTGGTATTGTAACTGAATTCCAAGTCTAAGCCTGGTGCCTAACCCTGACCACATATGCTACCTTGGTAAGAGTGTGCATCTCTGGATCGAGTTGCTACTGTGTTAAATCCCAGATGCTAACTAAGGGTTGGAATCTCTCCCTTAGGAAAGGCAGGGACTATCGAAGAGAGGTTCTGGTGGCATTTTGTTCTGAAAACCAGAGAGGATATAGACCATCTCGTGGTTTGTTGTTTAATGTACTGAAAAGTACAGGATTCCCTCTCATGTCTGGACTGGCATGAGTGGGCTAATCCCTGTACAGAACCTTGAGGCAGTGAGGTTTCGGGAGGGAAGCTGCTTCAGCACGGTATAATGCCATAAACCTATCCAGGGAAACTGATCTCTGTCAACTGGACAGCAGTTGTAATTCAGGGTGATCTGCAGCCCTCACCTGGAGGCTAGCAATGGTAGTTCTCATGGAGGAAATGGCTGGTTTGGAGGATGGAATCGATGGTATTATACCAGTATGAAGTTCCTCCCCTCCTCAAATCCCACTATCCCAAGGCTCCACCCCTCAAATGCCCAGGAATCTCCCAACCTGGAGTTGGCAACCCTCAACCAACCTAGATTTATCTGCCTCTCTGTCTTCAGCTTTCCATCCCCACCCTCCTCCCCCACAGCTTCTACCTAAAAAGAAGAAAAGAGATTGGATTTATACCCTGCCCTTCACTTGGAGTCTCAGAGTAGCTTACAATCTCCTTCCTTTCCTCTCCCAACAACAAACACCCTGTGAGGTAGGTGGGCTGAGAGAGAGCTCTAAGAGAGCTGATCTTGAGAGAACAGCTCTCAGAGAACTTTTACTGACACAAGGTCACCCAGCAGCTACATGTGTAGGAGGAGTGGGGAATCAAAACTGGTTCTTCAGATTAGTGGCACTCTTAACCTCTACACCAAACTGGCTCTCCTAGGAAAATTACAATCTTTCTCCACAGTGGGGACCAAAGCAGCTTACATTATTCTCTCCTCCTTTTTATCTATGCAACAACCCTATGAGGTTGCTTAAGGTGAAAGTTATTGTTTTAGCTATTGCATATATATAAGCCACCCTGAGCCTGCCTCGGTGGGGAGGGCAGGGTATAAATCAAATCAAATAAATAAATAAATAAAAATATGTGACTGGTCCAAAATCACCCAGTCAGCTTCCACCGCAAGATGGGGATCTGAACCTGGGTCTTGCAGACCCCACTTTGAAGCTGTAACTGCTGCACCACACTGACTTTCATAGGGTGGCTGCTGTTGAACAGTAGCAAACAGCCAGGCCTAATTGAGTCATGCAAGTGAGGTGGTATCAAGTCACCCAGAGGGTGCTGCCAGGTCTAGGGTTGCCAACCTCCAGGTGGAACCTGGAGATCCCCTAGAATTACAACAGAACTCTAAACAGCAGAGATCTGTCTCTCTGGAGAAAATGGCTGTTTTGGAGGATGGACTCTGTGGCATTATATTCAGCTAAAGCCCTCCTTAGACTCCACCACAAAATCTCTAGGCACTGGCAACCCTTGTCATGTCTGACCCTACGGATACCTCCCTGAATGGTCACAATAGGCCTTGAAAGGGCCCTGCCCTCTTCCCCTGCCTTTTACTAACAGAACCAGTTAGAAGCCCCCCCCCCAAGTGTTAAAGGGACAGTGGAGCCCACAGCAAAAGAGGTAGTGGTGAGAAGCTCAGATTATTTAGCCATTCATACTGCAGGAGGAATCCTCCCCAATCCGAGCTCCAGTTATGCTTTTGCTTCCTCCCCTCTCTGTCTCTCTGTGTGTGTCTCTTTCTCGCTATCAGCCAGTCTATCTCTCACTGTTGATGTGGCAGGGCCTGGAGTAGATTCCTGTGGCAGCCTTTTCAAAAGGTATTGGGGGATTCAACCCTCACTGAGGTGGTGGGTTTTTTTTAACTTTTTGGATTTTTCTGGAGCCCCATGGAGCCCCCTGAGTCTGTAGAAAAGCCTTTTGGAGGAGACTGTGCTCCCTGTTTGGAGAAATAAGTATCTGCTCACAGAGGGGACTGTTGAGAATTAGCTGTATAGATGATGATTTTAATATACAGACAGAAATAACAGTACAAATAAATTGCCTGTGGAAGTTTTATGGTCAGGATTACTATAAAAGTTATGCACAGAATAAGTATGGGTTGTAACACCCAAATGCTATTGCTTGAATGGAATAAGAAATATTATCTCTTGAACTATTGAATGGATGACATAGGAAAGGATTACAATATTTAATGAAGCATTAGCTAAAGGTTTTTCTTTCTTTGTTTCTTTCTTAGGTCTGCTGTATTTCAAAGTCACTTAATTCTGGAATAATTTTATTTCACAATGACAACAGATTTCTGACAGCCAATTACACACTCTGTATACATCCCTCCCCCTTTAATAGATGTTTTCTGAGTCACAGCCATTCATTCACATGGCTTCCAATAGCTACTCATTAGTCAATTAACATTTTATTTCAATTCTGCTACCCCCGCCCAATATATCACAGGCCCTGCTGATGGTCCCCTTTGCCTGGAGAGATGAGTATCAACCAGGGACAGCTGGCTCCTTGCTTAGGAACTGTCATCTCCCTTGAAGCTTGCCTGGCAATCATGTTATTGGCTTTTAGGCACCAGATGAAAACATTTCTCTCCCCCCCCCCAACTTTTACACTTTTTAAATCTAATTTCTGGTATTTAAATATTTAACGTTTAATTCTATGTCCTTTCTTCTGTAATTTTTTTACTGCTGATGTTATTGATTACTGCTTTATTGCTAAGAATGTTATTAATTTTTTTTGTTACTTAAACTGTTTAATTGTTAAGAACTGTTTTTGTTGCTGTTTTTCATCGCTCAGAGCTCTGAATACTCAGGGATAGAGTGATTCATAAATTGAAATTATAAACAAACAAATAAATTGCCTTAACAAAGAAACAAGATAGCAATGAATATTTTGTCTATAAAAAGTAGAGCCTTAATACCTCTAGAAGAAGCTAAAAAGGATTTTTTTGTACTGCAGTATTTTTCTTTTGTGAACAATGCAGTTGTCAATCCTCTTCTAAGTAAATATATTTGTTGTACATTGCTTCCCATATTGTCCATTATATTTTATTTCAGTCTTCTACTATTTTAGCCAATTTTTAAGGTATTTGTAATACACTTAGCATGAATATTCTTCTGGTTAATTTATAAAATATACATTATTAAAAATGGAACCAGAGCTAAAACAAATCTGTTGTCACATATTTCAGAGGCTTGCTACAGTAATTATATTGATTTAGCCATTTGTCTCACTTTTTAATCTCAAACCATATCTTTAAAAAACCCAAAACCAAGGTAATTGTTGCCTGAGGTTATTTTCAGCATGCTTAATGTTTTAGTCTCATTCAGAAGCTTTGCCAATTTTATTTTTTACATTTTTTTCTTATTTTCTGTTTTGTCAGGTTCTGCAAGTACCAAACAAGCTGCATTTGGGGCCATCTTTGTTTTAACACAAAACTTTTTTTTGTGTTGACTAAGGTATATGTGGTTAGCATATTATTCTTCTGTGTAAGCTGTCTTCCACCTGGAGGTTGGCAAACCTATTTCTCAACATTGCTCCCCTATGCTACCTTTTCCTCAGAGAATTTGATGCTAGAAGCAAAACAAGCCTTAGATCCCTTGAGTATATGGGAAGTGTCTTTTATTCCACCTTGCACTGGACCAGTGTCTGAGTAAAGTAAAACAATCCAAGACGTCCTTTTTTCTTCTACAGCTTTCTGTACAAATAGCACAACTGGTATAGAAATGAGTGAAGGTTTACAGAACAGCAGTAGCAGCTTTTTCCTTTTGTGTATTGTTCTTTAGAAATAATCCACAGTTCTGCAGTTGATTTAATGCTTGCTAACTATGTGACTGATTAAAACCAAATATATTTTTGATTTCACTAGAGGCAGCTCACATTCACCAAAAACACCAGAAACGCCACCAGAAACAGCTTCCTTATACAGGAAATTTCACACATTATGTTCCCCAGAGAAGAAATATCTTCAATGACAGAAATGGGTGGAGACAATTTTTACAAGATTTATTTCCTTGCTCTGATAAAATATTCAAGATTTATGTTGGGTTTTTTTGTATGACCTGATTATCTGGAAAGGTAAAAAGTTGAGCAGGGGGAACTGTCAGATACATTCTGCTAGTAAGCAGGAAGGGTCCCCCAAAACCACTGCATGGAACCCTCAAAACTGCTGGTTCTTTTTTGCTGGCTACACTCAGACTATAAAGCTATTCCCTTCAGCCCCCATTGAAACAAGTGGAATGTGTCATTAATCCCAGTAACTAGTAGCCACTAGCAATCAAAAGCTATTAATCAAGCTCCCTCAGCTAGCAAGCAGAATACATGTATTTATTTATTTAGATATACAACACCTATCTCCCTTACAGGGAGCCAAAGCAGTTTACAATGATGCAAAAATATAGTATAAAGAAAGAAACAAAGGTCCCGTTCACACTCACCGATTTGGTCCGGGAGCAGGACAGTTTGGGGCCGGATCAAACCGGCGCGATCACACCACAACATCTGGGAAGCGTCCGGCTTCCGTACCCAAACTGTCCCTTTCCCGGGATGAGCCGGCGCAAACTGAACCACCTATCTAGGTGGTTTAAAGGGAAGCGGCGCGGCAACTGGGGCGTTTGATCGCCGCCGCTTCCCTGCGCCGGCTCAACCCCGGCCCGGATCCGAACTGCGCATGCCCGGACATGCGCGGTTCGGCCGGCTCCCGTTCGGGCCGTGTTTTCTCCCCGGCGTTTGATCGCGCCGGGGAGAAAAGGCGCCGTGGCCGGGGGATCCGTGGGATCCCGCCGCGGCGCCTCAACGTTGGTGCGGCTTTTAAAAGCCGCGCCTTCAAGCGCCTTTTCCCCTGCGTGTGGCAGGGGCCAAAGAAAGAAAATAACAAGCTATATTTTGGGCCGCTCCTTGATCCAGTGGGCTGGGTCGTTCAAAGTCATGGGCAAAGAGAAGAAGAAGAGTTGAATTTATATCCCACCCTTTCACTTGGAGTCTCAGGGTGGCTTACAGTCACCTTCCCTTCCTCTCCCTACAACAGGCACCCTGTGAGGTACTAGGTGGGGCTGAGAGAGCTCTGAGAGAACTGTGACTAATCCAAGGTCACCCAGCTGGCTTCATGTGGAAGAGTGGGGGATCAAACCCGGTTCTCCAGATTAGAGTCTGCCACTCTAAACCACTACACCAAACTGGCTCACTTTTTAGCTCTTGCCCTATGGCTTGAGCCATGCTTTATGTCTGCCTGAGGTGGAGACTGTCAAGGAAGCACGTGGGCGGGCGGACAGTTTTACCCCCCTCCCCTTCTGCTCCTTCTGCTCTGACTTGTTCACTGGGAGGGCCACAGAAACGGGGGCGGCTGCGGTAATGGAGGAGCAAGCAGGGGGTTAGTCCGAGCTGCAGGCTTGCCTTCTCTTGCTTGTTTACTTCTGTCTTCCTTCTCCTCTCCCGCCGACCCCCTCCTATGGCCTTCATGATGATGAAGAAAAAGAAATTCAAATTCTGCGTGGAGCTGAAACTAGATGAGCTCTCCTCGGTGCCCTTCGTCAATGGGATCCTCTTCTGCAAGGTGCGGCTGCTGGACGGCGGCAGTTTCAATGGGGAGTCCTCCCAGTTGCTTTTCTCCTTGTGGATATACAGTGCAAGTAAAAAAAAAAGACAAAGCCAGAAGCAGTCAGCCCACAGTGTTCTGCAGTGCTGGCATGGGATCACATTTTATGACTTGGCTTAGGTCCATGTTTAAGTATTCACTTTCTGGCACAGTAAATATTGAACAAAATCATAACATGGTATTCCAGATTAATCAATCTGGGATGCAAATTTCCACCTGCTGGTTTCATACCCATAATTTCCATGCAGCTATAATTTAAATATACATTGCAAGGTTAGAAAAAAAGCCATTGTTTTTACTACACTTATTTGTGGATATGGAAGGATGATGAGTGCTTCTGAGCAGAATTGGAAAGCAAAAAGGTCATATTCTTCTCAGATGGACTATCTGAGGTAAAGTTGAGAAAGGAAGTGTTAGGTCCTGGTCACATGGAGGGTTTTGGCCTGGGAGAGGGATGGATTGGGGCCGCAGCAAATGGGCACGATCTCACCGCAACATCTGGGAAGTGGGGCGCACCCGTCCCCGATCCGTCCCTAACCCGGAAACCCCGCAGCAAAAAAGAAACACCGACAGAGGTGGTCTTACCTGAAGGGCCGTGGCAAGCGCAGCCGTGGGATCGCCGGCGTGTCCTTCTGCCGGCGCATCCCTGGCTCCTGGCTGAACTGCGTGTGTGGATGCATGTGCAGCTGGCTGCCTCGGTCTCTTGACCGTGGCTTCCTCCCCGACATCTGATCATGCCGGGGAGCAATGGCGCTGCGGCTCAGGGGATCAGTGTGATCCCGCCGCGGCGTGTCTATTTAGGTGCGGCTTCCAAAAGCCGCACTTTGGCCACGCATTCCCCCCCCCCCTGTGTGGCAGGGGCCTTAATGTGGTAATACTTGGCTTGTAGTCCTTCATATACTTTTTAGCTGTAAGACTGTTCTGATTTTTCCTGACATATTAAAATAAAGAGAACAAACAGTGAATGAGGGTGGGGAGCTCAGAAGAGCAGCTGGCAGTGACACTTCTCCCAATCTTCCCTCCCTGCTAGAGATAACATTGTACCCATCCAAAAAACTCATGCTATCAGCATTTTTATAGATATTTTGTTTTTGTTCAGTCGCACAGTCGAGTCCAACTCTTCATGCTCCCATGGACCACATCACGCCAGGCCCTCCTGTCTTTCATCATCCTCCGGAGTTTGCTCAATTTCATGTTTGTTGCCTCGGTAATACTAACTATCTCATCCGTTGTCATTCCCTTCTTTTTTTACCTTCAGTCTTTCCCAGCATCAGGGTCTTCTTCAGTGAGCGCTCCCTTCTCATTTGGTGGCCAAAGCTTCAGTATCTGGCCTTCAGGGAACAGTCAGGGTTGATTTCTTTTACGATTGACTGATTTGATTTCCTTGCAGTCCAAGGGACTCTCAAGAGTCTTCTCCAGCACCATAATTCAAAAGCATCTATTCTTCAGCGCTCAGCCTTCCTTATGGTCTCGCAGCCATACATTACTACTGGGAATACCATCGCTTTGACTATGTGGACTTTTGTTGACAGGGTGACATCTCTACTTTTTAAGATGCTGTCTAGGTTTGCCACAGTTTTCCTCCCAAGGAGCACGAATCTTTTAATTTCATGGCTACAGTCACTGTCTGCCGAGATCTTGGATCCCAGGAACGTGAATTCTGTCACCGCTTCCATGACTTCCCCTTCTATTTGCCAAGGAGTGATGGGTCCGAATGCAATCTTAGTTTTTTTGGATCTTAGTTTTTTTGACGTTGAAGTTCAAGCCAACTTTTGCATTCTCCTCTTTCACCCTCAGCAAGTGGCTCTTTAGGTCCTCTTCACTTTCTGCCATTAGAGTGGTATTGTCTGCATATCTGAGGTTATTGATGTTTTTTCCAGCAATTTTAATTCCGGCTTGTTGTGATTCATCCATTTCCCATGTTATACTCTGCATATAAATTAAATAAACAGGGACAATATACATCCTTGCCATACTCCTTTTCCTGTGCTAAACCAGTCAGTTGTTCCATGTCTGGATCTAATTGTCTCTTCTTGATCCTTATACAGGTTTCTCAGGAGACATGTGAGGTGGTCTGGTACTCCCATCCTGGCCCGTAGCTAACACGGGGCCCACGGGGCCTGGCCCCCTAGTGTTTCTTCTGGGCCCTCTCCCTCCTGGGCTGCATCCAAAGTGTTCCAACTTACCACCTGCACTGTACTTTCATTTAATTAGCCGGTGCCCCCCCAAGGCCCCCTCCCAAAGAATTCCCTAGCTATGGGGCTGCTCCCATCTCTTTAAGGACTTGCAACAGTTTGTTATGGTCCACACAATCAAAGGCTTTAGTGTATTTAATGAAGCAGAAGTAGATGTTTTTTCTGGTACTCCCTTGCTTTCTCCATAATCCAGCGAATGTTGCCAATTTGATCTCTCGTTCCTCTACCTCTTCGAAGCCCAGCTTATACTTCTGGCAGTTCTCTATCCATGTACTGCTGAAGTCTAGCTTGTAGGATCTTGAGCATGACCTTGCTAGTGTGTGAAATGAGTGCAGTTGTGTGATAGCTTGAACATTCCTTGGCATTCCCCTTCTTTGGGATTGGAATGCAAACTGATGTTTTCCAATCCTGTGGTCACTGTTTCATTTTCCAAATTTGCTGGCATATGGAGTGCATTACTTTAACAGCATCATTTTTTAGGACTTTGAATAGCTCAGCTGGGATACCGTCATCTCTGCTAGCTTTGTTGTTAGTAACACTTTCTAAGGCCCATTTGACTTTGCACTCCAGGATGTCAAACGCGAGGTCAGTGATCACACCATTGTGGTTGTCAAGGACATTGAGATCCTTCTTGTAGTTCTTCTGTGTATTCTTGCCACCTCTTCCTAATCTCTTCTGCTTCTGTTAGGTTCTTACTGTTTTTGTCCTTTATCATGGCCAGCTTTGCACAAAATGTTCCCTTGATATCTCTAATTTTCTTGAAGAGATCTCGAGTCCTTCCCATTCTATTGTTTTCCTCTATTACTTTGCATTGTTCATTCAGGAAGGCCTCCTTATCTCTCCTTGCTGTTCTCTGGAAATCTGCATTCAAATAGAAATGCAAGTATTTAGTCAGACATAGGCCCCGTTCATACGAGCCCATTTGGGCCGGGAGCAGGACGGAACTGGGGCGGAGCAAACAGGCGCGATCTCACCTCAACATCTGGCGAGCGTGCCGTCTCCGTCCCTGATCCGTCCCAACTGCCCATACTGCGCCGCAAAAAACAACCACCTCTCTAGGTGGTTGCATCCATTGGTGCGGCTCAGGCAGGGCTGTGGGATCGGCGGCGCGTCCCTGCGCCGCCGCATCCCGGCCCCCAGCCGTACTGCGCATGCCCGAGCATGCGCAGTTCGGCAGCCTCCCCCCTCCCCTCGGACTTTCCTCCCCGGCATCTGAGCGTGCCGGGGAGTGCTGCGCCGCGGCTAGGGGATCCGTGGGATCCCGCCGCGGCGTCTCAAGTTTGGAGCGGCTCTGAGTAGCCGCGTTTCAGCCGGCCCGTGTGCCCGGGGCCAAAAAAAGGATGTCACTGAGTTGCATTTTGTACAATTAGACTGGCAGTTCAAAAGCAGTCCCACTCTGTACTCTCCAGTTTAGTCTATAGGTTAATAAAACAGCTTCCTTAGTAATTAACCATCCATGAATTCATTCATACCACCAAACTTCTTCAAGGCAACAGAACAGGGTTGACTTCTTCAGGAAAACTGTAACCAATTGATGCTTCATGCACAATCTCAGGATCAATCTTACTAGACCAAATTAAAGGAACTATAGAAGACCACAAGGAAAGCTCAGACTTGCTTCAAATTTAGATTTCTTTGCTCTTTCTATGGATTTACAAACTCTGCATTGATAAAATTTCATCTGATGCAATTGTTAATACTGTAAGTGCATTATTTTATACAAAGCATGCAGACACCCTTGCCTTTCTATCATTTGTCTTTCCTAAGAAATAAATGGATTTATTATTGTCATGAACTCCAAAGATAACTTTAACCTTCTAAAAGCCTGACACATTTTATTGTGTCTTTTAAAATGATGATTTCACAGTTGGCTTCTGCCATTAATGATGCCTTGGTGAAAATGACTATTAATGGATGGATCCAATAGTCCAAAAGCATGGCTATGAAGATTCTTCAACCAGCAGCTGTTTCTCTGAAGCAATTTGCAGATGCAAAACTACAAGAATAGGTTAAAATGAAACCATTTAAAATAATGATAGCTAACAAGGGAAATTCTTCCTCTACGCTGACAGGTGTGGTGTGTCCCAAGGCAGCTTGAGTGGGTGTTGTTTGATTGAGGACATGGAAAGGAACTGCATGTGGAAGACAACAATATACTCATCTCACACCAGACAGCACTGTTCAGCAGTGAATGTCTGCCTGTTTTCATCCAGAAGCCAAATAGAAATGAGCTACATAATATGAATTCTGATCCTTTTCTATTCCAGGGCTTTGTTTTAGTTTATTTAAAGTATTTATATTCTGCCTTTTCCCAAAACAGGCAGAAATAACCAATGGTACCCAAAACAAGACAAAAAAATAAGACTGTAACTACATAATAAAAATCAAGTGATTATAATAATCCATATTACAATTAGTTGGGTTTTATTGTTATGTCATTACAGGCCCTTTCCGCACTAGACTTTAAATCCTAGTTCATCCCTGTCCCTGAGTTTACATTCTACACAACACTTGAGTTCACTCCTGTAATTATCTCAGGGTATATTTTGTTTCCACATTACATTGAAATCACCCCAGTTTTGCCCCACTCTAGTCCCAGGATAAACAGATGCTGTTTCCTTTCCGCACTCGGTCCTCATCCCTGGTTTTATCAGAGTTCCACTTGCAACACAATACCTTGCATTTATCCCTGGTTATATCAGCATCCGTTTATCCCAGGACAAGTGTGGGGTGAAACTGGGGTGACCTAAATGTAATGTGGAAACAAAAAAATATCCTGAGAGAATTACAGGGCTGAACTCGAATGTAGTGTAGGATGTAAGGTCGGGGATAGAGTTGAACCAGGAATTAAGGTCTAGTGCAGAATCACCCACAGTTTTTTGGGTTTTTTTGAGCTGTGCCTTAGTGGCTCTTTGGCTCAGTTGTAAAGCATCTATCTCCTTTGCAGGTCCTTATTCAGTCTCTAGCATATCCCATTGAAAAGATCAGCTATCTCTCTTACCAGAGATCTCCTTCCTAGATGTGTGCTGTCTGCTCTGACTCCATCTTGTTTAAATTCACTTTGGCAGCCATTTTAGGAGCTACCAGTGCAATGCTTTGAAGAATCTGCATGCCTACCCATCTCCAGAGGAGCTTGCAAAGCCAGGCACCCACCTCGATCTATCAATCTGGTATCATTCAGATCTTCACAACTTTTTCATGTCATTCAGCATCCACAAACTACTTGCAGCAGTGAAGCTAAAGGTGACTCCCAGTTGATATCTCATCTCTGTCTTGGCTGTGCATCAGCCTTCCTCCAAATATTAATGGGGGGTGGTTAGATCAGAAGCCCATTCCCACAATCTCCCAATCAACTGGGAATCAGCTTCTGACCACCACCACCCCAAAAACCCCACTGCTTTCTGGTCACAATGCAGGGATCCAACCAAGTTTTCCAGGAGGATCCCCTCCCAGCAGATCCCCTCATCAGCTCTTTGGCAGCTGTTTCCATTGTTCTGCCTCAGCTGAAGAAATCTGTGTTCAGCTTACAATTAGTGAGAGTTGAGCACAGTATTTTCAACTGCCAAACAGGTTTGCTCTAAAATTTATGGAATCCGTATTCTCTGGTTCTGCAAAACCCATTAATATATGCTACAGATCAAGCTACTACAGGAGAGAACACTAGACAGCATAAACACATTTTCTTGATGTTTAAAAAACCTTGTTTCAAATTAAAACAGAGACTAGCATTCTCTTGTGGTTCCCCTCCTTTCCAACAAAATACGACATTAGAGGAAAACAAGTGTACAGAATAATTAGCTTTACATGACATTCACATACTGTTGGGCATTTCTAGTTTAACTGAGCTAATGATAAGTTTGGATGTGAAAGTCCATTGAGTTTATTACTGAATCAGAATATCACATCTACAGAAGGAAACAGAGAACCTATTATCGGGCCTAGCTTTTAATGGGGCTGATAAAGTATAAGACCACAATCTGATTTAACAGTATCCTGGAGTTAAAGATATTTGTGTATGATGAAAGGAAGGGGGCATTGCCATTATTTAGACTTTGTGACTTTTTAGCATAGTGAAAGAGGAAAGTAATAGAGAAAATATGTATTTCACCTTATTAAAAACAAATAAGAGCATGCAAAATCAAATCACAATCTGGTAAAACAGAACCGGTTCTCAATTTGCATTTTAAAGGCCGTATTCCAAGTAAGCCCCCTTGTGTCAGTGGATGCCAGAGGTAATCCAGCATCACTCATCTGCAGCTAGCCAGGGAACCAGCACATTATTTACTTCATTTATACCACACATCTATCCCAAGTGGGGATCCAGAGCAACTCTCCTCTCATATTTTCTCCCCACAACAACCCTGTAAGGGTAGGTTAGGCTGAGCATGTCTGACATGCCCAAGGACACCCAGCAGGCTTCCATGACAGTAGGGATTTGAAACTAGAAGTCTCTGATACTAGTCCAGTACTCTAACCACTACAGTGTAACGACACTGTCTTTCATTAAAGTCTGCTTAGTTTTCAGTATTTTGCGTTTCCCATGTCTCATAAAAAAATGTTCTTTCAGTCTTTCTCCAGAAGGGGATTTGCAGATCAAATACTCCTGAGCAGAGTCACTTTCTGCTGGGATTTATGCAATTGGAAATGGTGTGCATAGAAAGCTATAAATCCCACAACACAGCAGAGAATAATGTTCCTGTGCTTGCTAAGTGAAGGGACTTTCTGGATTGTGAGTGTGACTATTATGCCTTTTCTGAGAGTAATAGGGATGAGAAGAAATCTGAGATGGGGGGGTTGTTATTATTAAAAAACCACTTTAAACAGGAGCTAAATCCTGCTTCCTCACTGTGCTCCATTTCATATTCTGCATGTTTAACCAGCAAGCTCGCACTGTTATCCATTCCCCATCCCATCTCAAAATTGGCTTATAAGAGGACAGACAGGAAAGTAGATGGAGTAAATCCAATATGAACTGGGCCCCAGATGGGAGGTTCTTGAGTACAGTCTGTAATGGCAACATTTTAATTTCAAATTCCCCAATTCTCAGTTCTCCTCAGTCACTAGGCTCTTCATAAAAGAAGGTATAAACTCTGAACCTTTAAAGCTGTGTTATCTTGGTGTTATAGACTAGGCACTTAAAGTGGAAATATCTCATTAAATCTGCATCTGTGTTTCTGTACTGCAGCAAGGACCCACAATCAAGAAACTAGAAACAAACTTCAGCCTCATCAGACTTAAATGAAAGGGACTGACCACTTCTTTCTTCTGATCTATCCCCCCCCTTACTGTTTTTCTTTGTAAGTACCAAGGAGCTTGTTAACCTCTTTAAAATTTGTCTCAGTTTGGTTCCTGGCATAACAGCCAGCTAGGAGCAAGTTGACACCAAGGAATATTAAAGATCAAGGGTATTAAATACCAGCCGACAGCCTTTTAAGTGCTTCTGCATTTTTATCTTGATTTATAGGGATTTAACACTATTCCATTAGCATTAATAGGAACTGTGAATATACTCAGTATGCAGTGAAGTACAGGATGGAAGCCCATTCCTGTTTTTTTTGCTTTCCATCACAGAAGTCTTGAAGGAGGCAGATAGTATTTAAACCTCTGTCTCCACAGGTTGTTAAGGACCTCAAGATGCTAAAGTAATTGAGGAGACAAGGGGTTAAAACTAAAGCATTCCTTTTACATGCCTACAGATATAGCAAAATTGATGCAGAAATTATTCTTTTTGTAAAATCTATAGGATAATACTATGTGTTATGTTTTGATTTGTATTAAAACACATGTTAGGCTTTGTGACGACCTCTTATTTGGGGAGGTCTAGTTTTACTTTAAAATGTTCTTTCAGTTTTACTCTGTAGGGTAATCTGGCTGCCACCAGGAAAATTTAGGCTTTCCAAACCTTTTTCTATAATATTTCTCACAGGGTTGGTATACCGAGAGTTTAGGCGTTCGAGGAACTATGTGTTTCCTGGGAAGAATTTCTTTAGTACTGGTATCTTAAATAAAAGTAGATTTATTGATATTTCACACACTTTTCTCTCCCACGGACAGGGATCTGGGCATGTCACTTTGTAACAATATTTTCCTTAGGCCTCATATGGTTACTGTTTCTTTACACTTCAACTTTTCATAACACACACAAGACTGCTCTCTCTCAGACCTTAAAACGAACAAACTGCTTAACTCTTTTACTACACAGAACCAAATCTTTCCCACACAGGGATGAGTCTCCTTCAACTCCGAGACAGAACTTAACTGACTTTTTTCAACTGTCTTTTCTCCACAGTCATCTCACTAACAGTCATTCCAATCATCCACACAGCATCCATTCCAAAACCCCTCCCCCTCTCTGTCACTCACCAATCATATCACTTGCTTGAGTCCAGCATTCTAGATTATCATCACACAGCCATGCAAACCAAACTTTTAAAGCCACAAACACAGAGATAAACATGAAATCGCCACAGGCTTGAAACCATGTCAAGGATTGTAAACTGCAACAATTCTATTGGCTGTTGTGTAGAATCATCCAATCAGGATGAAGCGAGATCTTCTGGAGGGAACAGACCTGATTGGTTTATATCCCTGTGTTGTAATTGGTCCTTAACTGGACTAGGGGCGTGGTTACACCAGCCCGGACAATTTAAAAGGGAGCTGTGCTCCACTATCTTTGTGTGTGTTCTCTGAATGTTCTTGTTACTACTTAATAAAGCTGAATCACTGTTTGATTAAGAGACAGCGTTGAGTTCCATACTTAACGCTATGAATGCCATAAACCATACCCTACCCTCTCCATGATCCCTTATGGTTCAAATACAACAAATGAACTGTATGTATTCTTCCAAAGGAATATTCCAAGAATCTTTAGTTCTTCTGAATTGAAAGGGAGCCCTAGATGATGCTGAAAAGTTTCCAAGGACAAAAGCACTGTGATACTTGTCCTTTATTAGATAAGTGAGAAATATCGATTGATATCTTTCAGTGAACAAAACTAAAAAAGAAAAGAAAAAAGCAGCAAAATGCTAACAGCATTATAACAATCATATTCACTCTGATAATGGGAAAAAGTCATAAAACTGACAACAAAAAGAGCAATCAAGCCAGGAGCAACTCAGTCCAGAAAAGAAAGCATTACTACACTGTCTCAAGCTACATAAATAGGTGAGCTAGTGAGCTGCCCTGAGAAGAGAATTCTTTTGCGTAGACTCCACAAAAGAAAAAGGTCATGCCTTAGGTTTTTAAGTGCTAAAAATCATCACTCTTCTGAACAGGAACATGTACACAGGTCCATATGGCACTAATATTTTATGAGCACGTCTAAATAATATGTTTGTGATATCCTTTACATAAAGACTTTTTCTAATGGCTTTGGCAATGAAAAGGATCATTTCAAGTGAGTTAAAATTATACATAATATTTACAGAACAGACTTTTAACTCCCACATTAGAAGGCCTTTGAACTGTTGAGCTTGTTTAATGGGGTTCTAGTATAAATTCATATGACAATGTGGGAGTTTGCTTGTGATTTAGATTTAGATAGCAAAGGCTTCTGCTTCCAGACTAAAAGATACCCTGTGTAACAAAAAGGCAAAAGAAATCATAAGTGTCATTTTTGTTTCTTTTCTCCACCTTCTGTTTTTATGAACACATGATCACATGAAGCTGCCTCGTATTGAATCAGACTATCAGTGCATCAAGGTCAGTCTTGTCTACTCAGGCTGTGTTCACACGGGCAGTTTTACCCATGCCCCACCTCAAATTAAGCCAAGTTATTTTGTCGCAGAGAATCCTTTTTTTTTTTGAGCCCCCGGAGGGGATTTTTTATTGATTTTTTAACTACAAAAAACTACAACAGAAAAGAAGGAGGTGGGAACTACACATATGGGGGGAAAGCAAAGTACCCACTACTAACTAAAAACCCAAGAGAGGAGATCCTCCAACTAGCTTTTAAACATCCAGTCTTTTCATCATTTTTCTTTTTTATGAACTGTGTCAAACTTTTAAAACTTTTTACCCTCCCAATTTACATTTAACTGCCCAACAACAGTACCCCAATCATCCCCAAGAACCAAAGTTCTCAAAGGCACAATTCAGAGTCCTTCAGCCTTTTTACTTCTTCTTCTCTCTTCTCTTATGCAACTTGTAGGGACTTTTTGGGGCAGCTGCCCCTTGCTCAGACAGAGAACCCTCACCAGATGAACCAGTTTCCAGCTTGCACTGGACCTACTGTCCTCTTCTTTTTTCTCGTCCTCTGGCCTTCCCAGCTGTTCCTTCAAAAATTCTTGAGCTTTCAGAACAGAGTCAATCTTTTCCTTCTTCTCCTTGATCATGAATGCCACACCTTCTGGAAATAGCCATTTATATTCAATTGAATTTGTTTGGAGAAAGAGCCCAAGTTCTTTATATTTCTTTCTGCGTTGTCTTACTTCAAATGGAATATCCTTTAGCGTTCTCACAGTATTCTCCCCTGCCTTCAGGGGTGTTGCCGCTACTGCTTTCAGGATAGCATCCCTGATGTGCCTCTTCGAGAATCTTACTACAATTTCCCCAGGCAGATTATTTTTCTTTATATATCTTGAATATGACCTATAGGCCACATCCATATCATTGAGTAGCAAGTCCGCCTTTATATCTGTTACTGGGGCAAGTAGTGTGATCATAAGTTAAGATTCTCTCCTTTATTCTCCTGCACCCCCTGGAAGCGCAGGACCATGTTGGCCTTATCCATTTGTACTTGGAGCATCTGATCTTCCAAAGAAGAAGTTTTCTTTTCCAATTTTTGCACTTTCTTCTTCACTTTCTGCGTTGATTCAGCTACTTCCTTTACTTTCTCAGCATCCTGCTTCATTACTTGGATCAAGTCAGCTATTTGCATTTGCTGGGCAGAAATGCTCTGTGTTACCATGGATATCTGCTCTTTGAAGTTATTCAGCTGTTCCAGTAGAGGGCACATGAACTCAGCTATAGCCTTTGCCATCTCACTGGTCGTTTCCAGTTTAGGGCACTCTGGTTTCACTTTCAGAAGTCTTTCTTTGTCTTTGTCCCTCTTCCCTGCCATCTTTTGCAGTTTGTTTACCTTTCAGATAGTTTTTAGAAGTCTCTGAATATGCGCTTAACTGCTTAGCTCGATTGGGTAAGTACTTTTGGGCAGTTTAATCGTGTTTCTCTTCCACTCCCCCCCTTCGCTCGGCAGTCTGTGCACATGGGAGGCGTCCCCCCCCCCCCGCTCGCTTTTCCCGATCCGGAAAGGGAGCGTCTTTTTTTTTCAAAAATCGTTTCCTTTTTGACTCAGTTCATAATTGGCCTTCCGACCATGCTTCTTTCATCATTTTTCATGCCCAATCTCCTATGCTTGACCTGGTTAGCTTCACTAGTACCATTCGGTCTCTCAGCTGGAAGAACCACTGGAGCAGAGGAGAGCCTTGATTCTCTGGCATTCTGCCATCGAAGAGGCTAACCCCTTAGCGCTCCTTGGCCAGGGCCCCTTTGCTGGGCTCCTGGGGGGGTTACAAGCCTGCTTGCCACCTCCTTCCGCCGGAGAATGGAGACACCCCCGGGAGGTCTGGGAGGTGAGTCCGTGAGCATGCCGCCATCAACTGGAAGTCGTGGCAAAGAATCCTGACCAGACTCACCTGTTTTAGCATGTCTCAATGCCGTTTTACCCCTCCTTGCATGACCAGATGTCAGAAAGCAGGGAGTCAGCCTGTCAGCCATTTTTTTTAGAAGTTTTCCTGTGGAACATGCCCAGAAGCACTCAGCATGCTGGGATATGGAGTTCATGGGGCTGTCAGCCATTTTCTTTTAAAATGAAGAAGAATAAGAAGAACAGGAAGAGATTGGATTTATACCCCACCCTTCACTACCCAAATGTGTCTCAGAGCAGCTTACAAACTCCTTTCCCTTCCCCTCCCCACAACAGACACCCTGTGAGGTAGGTGGGGCTGAGAGAGCTCTGACAGAAACTGCTCTTTTTCAAGAACAGCTCTTATCAGAGTTGCGGTTTTCCCAAGGTCATCCAGCCAGGTGCAAGTGGAGGAGTGGGGAATCAAACCCGGTTCCCCCAGATTAGAGTCTGCACACTTAACCACTACATCTAACTGACTCTCTTTAAGTCCACAGAGCAATTGCACAAGTGATGAAGAGACTGCTAGGAAATGGAGTCCACTGCCATCCTCCTTCTACTCTTTTCCATTTACCACTTCCCCAAATGATATTAAAAAGCTGCAGAAAAAGGGGTGTATTTCAAAGAAAGGTTTTGTTTCAAATGAAAACAAGGTTTTGAGCAGCCCCCCCCCATGGGGGAGAGGTGCATATATACAGTCATGCAATCCTTGCTAACTGGGGGTGGGGGAAATGGCAGCCGGAAAGCAAGAGCTCAGTAAGACCTGCCTGACTTCTTGGCTGCGCGACAGAGTGACTAGATGATAGGGAATCCATTTTTGAAGCGGCTCAGACCAACAGGACTGGACTTTATCAGGTATCCAAAAAACACGGGGCAAGGAGAGAGGGGAATGGAACTCAGACAACTCAGGCACAACAGGCAGATGTTGCTGTCTGATCATGCACTTTAAATCCATAAGGGAACAGCAAGGGGAATGGATCAAGTTGCCCGTGTGAACACATCCTCAGACTGGCAGTGGCCTTCCAGGATCTTTCAAATCACCTACTACCAGGTCCTTTAAACTAGAGATGCCAAGCATTGCACTTGAGACCTTCTACATGCAAAGCAGAGGCCCTTCCACTGAGTGGCAGCCCCTTCCTTATGTGTTTGCCTTTACGAGGGAATTAAAAATGAAAGTTTTTGAAAAACTATAAAGCCATTTTATATATTATTTTCTATCTATGTGTTCTAAAATACAGAAACAGGTTGATACCTCCCAAAGAAAAAATTCTGAGCTTCTGTCTTGGATGTGCCAAATTGTAAGGTTGTTTTTTAGCCAGTGTTAGAATGAAGTAATTTCATTTACCAGAGAAAAGGCAGTATCACACTATGACACCTCAACCACTTCCATCCCTTGGAGGCAAGATATTCCTTCCATTTTTCTTTCCCTTTGTGACTGAGCCACCCTAGTTATCTGTTTTCATCTTTCCTGAAGAACTCTGGCTGTCCCACTCTGTCACAGTATGATATTTTGGCTGTTGGCTCAGCTCAGAAACCTGAGGGAAGGATCAAGAGGACCTTTTAATTTCAACTTAAATGGCACTGAAGATGTTTTAAAATTCCAAATTAACAAAATATTTTACTTCACATCGAGCGGAAAGGTCAGGTGAAATTAGGGGTAAAATTTCTGAGGTAATTCAATATGGAATTCTGAAATAAATCATTATATGCACAGACTTTAGCTCATATGTTTCAGACTATAGAGAATTTCATAAAATTTTACCAGTGACTTAGGATCTTTAAGATGAGAGGCTTTTGTTCCAGTGTTTCCCAAACATTCCCATTCACTTTTTTTTTTAGTATTCACTGACTCTTTTTGTTTTCTGAAGGCTGGGGCACTTTATCCAGTACCCAAACCCCTTTCCTTAACATACCAGTACTCTTCTTGAGTTTTAATTGATTAAATTAAATTAATTAATTTAAGTTATCACAAGGCAGTCTCTAACCACACCAGACTAGGGATCTCTCCACTCTTCAGAGCTATCTCCCTGTGTTAACTGGGTAGGGAATTTTCTTCTCTTTCTAGAAGATCTATTTTCTTTTCTGGCCTGAATGGGAGTCTTCTTCTAACTACCCACTCTTCTTGGCAACATCCCTCAGTTCTCCTTCTGTGTAAAACTGCTCTCAGTCAGGGTTGAATTCAAAATGAATTATCCTCAACCAGAAGTCTTTCTCTGCTCAACTGATGCTAACCAATCAGATTCCTTGGAGCAGCCTTTCACTCAAGGTTCTGTGGCTCTGTGAGGAATTAACCCTTCACAGTCCTTATCTGTCCGTACAGCACTTCTAAGCATTTTAAAAGTGCAGTCCGTCACACACCCACAGTCATGGATATTCATGAAATTAAATTGAACAAATTGTATGAAGCATGTTTCTTTCTTTGCACATACACAGTCAGATATATCCTTCAAATGACTGACATTTGGTAAAGTGCATTATTTGTTTTTTGAACCTTTGCAATTATTTAGATACATCTATTAAAGAAGTGATTGCAAGAACTGATCACAAGATTTTTAGGGGTCCTCAGTCTCAATTCAAAAGTATGAATGAATGAATGAATTATTATTGTTTAAAAATACTATATAGGTAAAGGTAAAGGTTCCCTTGCTCGAAAGCCAGTCGAATCCGACTCTAGGGTTGCGGTGCTCATTTCCGTTTCAAAGCCGAAGAGCCAGCGCTGTCCGAAGATGTTTCCGTGGTCATGTGGCCGGCATGACTAAACACTGAGGCGCATGGAACGCTGTTACCTTCCCACCGAAGTGGTCCCTATTTATCTACTTGCAATTTCTTGCTTTCAAACTGCTAGGTTGGCAGGAGCTGGAACTAGAGACGGGAGCTCACTCTGTCATGCGGCACCCGGGTCTCGAACTGCTGAACTACCGACCTTCCACAGCCTGCAGTTCAGCATCTTAACCACTTGAGCCACCACAGCTCCAAAATACTATATACTGTTGTTTAAAATTTGAGAGAAAAGCACTGGTAGATGAGTGGAATCAGAGTGGCAAAATCTCCTAGTGCTTTAAAATTGTAATATGAGAGAACCAGGACACTCCCTGTCAAGGCCCATATCTGGGATTTTGCTGCTTGTGGGGCCATTTTTTCCTGGTTGGGCTGAAGTTCTCAGTGCAAAAAGAAAAGCAAGAATTATTAGGATTATGACTCAGCTACTGTGGAATCAAGCCTTTTAAAATCAAAGCATAGAGGCTTCTGCAAATCTTAACCCCAGAGTGTGACAAAAGCAGGCTGAGAAAGGGGGGGGGAGAGAGAGAATAAATTTTATGGTAGATGGTAGGCATGGCACTGCAACCACTTATCTGGGTTTGGTCAGTAAACTCAATCCAATTTGTATACAAACATATAAAACTTTTTTTAAAGGACAAACAACACATAGATAGGGGAAAGAATGTATACAGTTCAGCAAGGAATGCAAACGAAAACCAAAAAACAAAACAAAAACTATTCTATTCACTACTTTTCCTATCAGGCACATAGCTCTGGCATCTCAACTGGCATTCCTGATGAGCAGAGTCTCTAAAAGCATAGCAGCAGGGCAGAAGTTGAAGAGAGATTCAGGGCAGTCTCTTCTCTCTCTGAGGCTTCTCAAGATGTCTATTTTACATAGGTGTTCTTAAACATTTAGCCAATAGAAAACTGTTACCAGAATAGATCTCAGCTGCTGCAAGTTAATCACTTCTGCCAGCCTAAGCAACAATTCTGATAACAAGCCAGCACATGGGAGGGATGACTTCTATTGTTGCCCTGCAAGAGCCTTACACAGCATCTATAAGGCTATGGACTGTAATCATAACCTGGACTGTACAATGAGTGTGCCAAGGAACTGGACTGTGTGGCAGACCCGATGAAGGTGCCAACCTCCTGAACTGAAGACACATGCCCAGCTGAAAGAAACCTCACCCTGAAGCAGTGTGCCAGCCAGATGTGGAGCCATGACATGCCTGAAGCCATGCAACCCTGCATCCCAGTAGGAGGCAAGCCAGCATCCCTGACACCCGAAGCACACAACAACTGGCAGCAGTTTGCCAAGGAGAAGCCATGCTTTACACAGAAAGCCTGAGTGTTCCAGCAGAGACTCCATAGAAGGAACCCTTCTCCAACACGCAGGCACCTTTCCCCCCCCCTTTCTCCAGATGCTGCACATATTATTCATTGTGTAACAAAAGGACTTGCAACAGCTGCTACGATTCCATCAACCACTCATCCTAATAACATTAAGACTAATGACCACCCATGACTACTCCTGCCTTTCCTTTTCTCTTTCAAAGGAGTCACAATTAGTTGAATGTCAGTGCAATTGCCCAACCATTAATCCTATTCTCTCAGTCATCTCACGACCATTAGTAATTGAAACTCTCTAGAATCTGTTCATCCCCTGACCATTAGTAATTGAACTTCTCTAGTACTTCCTGGAGGACTAGGTGACAGAGGAAATGTGCCTCTGGTCAGCTTAGGGTATAAAAAAGAGGAAGCCACCCCATTGCTCTCTCTCTGCTTCTTCTCCCCCCCCCGCCCTGCCCTGCCTCATAGGTTCCATTCTAGCACTGTTTGGAACTTTCCAAGTACTTTGCCAGTCAGAACACGATCCCTTCCCTTAGTGTCATTCTATTTTTCACTGCAGATTCTACTCACTGTGTCTGGACAGCTAAGTATCACCCCTCAACGGAATACCTGCTAATGGAAATATCTCTAGATTTTTCTACCTTAATTTCCTAGTTCTGTATTGTGTGTCTTGATTGCTTGATTTTATATTTGTGTGTGTGAATATTCCCTTAGTAAAAGAAGCTTGTGGTTTTCAAATACCTAGTCTCTGTGTCTATTTTTGGGACTTGGATAAAGTGGGAATCTGGTATATAAAGGACATGATCCTATAGTTATGCCACTTGCACATTAATATCATGATTCCCCCAACCTTTTATTAAAGAAATATAGCAATTTGGCTAACTCTATAGTCAAGAAAGCTAACACTTAGGCTGAAAAACTCTCTTAATGGAGACCAGTTTCTTGACACAGAGTTAGAAAGGATCCTAGAGGTCACCTTCTCCACTCTCTTTGCTCAGTGCATGAATTTGTCAACTACAGCACTCCACTCTTCTTTAAAGGAGCACACACCTTCAAAAATGTTTTAAAATAATTGGATTCTTGTGGAGCTGTGCCTTTAAGAAAGGGGGCGGAGCACCCCAAAGCCCCACCATAACTACGGGCCTGATCCTGTCTCTGGCTTGTATCAGTTATCCAGACTGCAGGGTCACATAATTTGAATACATCGCCACATAACAAAACAACCCTCTTTATAAATAATAGTATGTTATTGACAAGATAAGCAAACATTTCTTGTGATACCTAGTTTTCTTTGTGGAGAGGATTTTTTTGGAAGGACATTCTGTAGCTTAAGGCCTCCTCCTGCCAACAGCAATCCAAAATGTTATATCCAGGGACCATTTGATTCAGGCAGCTTTTCTCCTCCATGCCACACAATTTACTGCCTTGCTCCTTTGATCCCCAGCATAACATTTTTTTAAAGTGGTGAAAGAGACCCCTCTTTTCTCCTTTACCAACCCAAAACATGGATTTATCATTTCAACTACAATTAAAGTTGCCCAGTATTGTCCTACTGAAATCAATGGGACAAGTTAGTTGTGACTGGTATTCATTTTACTCCTTTTAGCTGAAAATCAGTTGGGAACATGCTAAGGATGGCTTTACACTATGTGTTTTATGTGCAAAAGAAATTTCCAGGTAAAGGATCTATGATAGAAGGTGTTAGACCTTTCTCTTCTTGAGCTGCATTTCCCCCCAATCAAGTCACAACTGACTTATGGCAACCCTGTAGGGTTTTCAAGGCAAGAGAAATTCAGAGGTGATTTGCCATTGCCTGCCTCCATATTACAACCCTGGTATTCCTTGGAGGTTTCCCATCCAAATACTCATCAAGGCTTCTGAGATCTGACAAGATTGGGTGAGCCTGGGCTATCTAAGTCCAGGCAAGACACATGCAAACAGTACTCAGCTAGACAGACCAACGGCCTGATTTATAAGCAGTTTCCTTACCGCTAGCCAGTAAAGGCAAGAGATAGCATTGGAAAATGAAGTAGGAATGAATTTGGTATTTTCACAAGATGGTATATTATTAACATAGAAAAGGAACTCATGCTCTGAAATTTACAAATAATTCTATCTGTGGTTCAATCAGGATTTTAATAAAAAAAACTTTTATCTGTTTCTGTTTAATATATGAAAAAAGTTTGTGTGCTAAAGCTGTGATTAACTTTATAGATGCAGTGGAATTATGGAAATGCATCATGCAAAAGTGCGCACTTGCCAAAATTATTCTGTGACCTTGTGCTTAAGCCAAGTTTTAAATAATTCAGTGATGTATTGAATGAATAAATTTGTACCGCTTGTTACTCTAAACACCCAGGCATTCACTTTTCCTTGCCATTTTTAATAAAATCTAGCTTCCTAATATTCATGAAATATTGCATTTCAATTAAATTACGTATGTATTGAGAAAACAGTTTGCCCTGAGCTGTTTAGTGTTGACACCAACTGTCATTTGCCTTTTTGGGAGGAATATAATAACTACAGAGGTTTTATGTGCAACTAATAGAAAGCACTGTCACACTTTAATGAGAAACTTTTTTGATCATGCATTACACAAAGCTGCACAAGGCAGAAAAGTAATGAATCTAAAGTATTTTTCTTGTTTGTGAAGGATACTAATTTGAACACAAAAATACAACAAAGAAACACAGAATGTACATTTCCACTCCTGGTTTAATTGAAAAGGAGCAGTTAGAAAATAGAAAATCCAAGTACAGAGTAAAAACCTAGTTTAGACACTTAAGGAACATTCAAAGCCTTGGTTGTACATTGTTCTCCAACTTCTTTTACAAAGCAAGTGGTTCATAAAGGCAAGGTAATTTTCTATGTGAAGATTAACAGGTAGCTCCAGATGTTACTCTTATTTGAGATTAGATTTATGAGACCCTGAGCCTTCTCAGTAATGGCACCTACCTTGGAACTCCCTCTCCAGAGAATTTAGCATAATGCATTTTGTTGTTTTATAAAGGTGGTAAAACATTTTGTACTGAATACATAAAACTCCTTTATATTGGATCAAACCATTGGTCAATACATTCCACATTTTCTACTGGCATTAAGTGGAGAAAAGTCCTGCCCAACAGCTGCTGCTTGAACTCCACAAGGGATGCTAGAGATTGAACCAGGGACCTTCTGCATGCACAACATATTCCCTATTGCACACTACTGTGACCCTACAGTGCTCCCCATTATGACATTTTGAACTCTTTCTGTGTTTATATCTCCCACCTTTCACATATAGCAGCTTACAAACATAATCACAAGACCGAGCAACACAATTAAAACATAATGTAAGACTACAATATAGAACTATAGTTTCCAAAATAAATGGAGTGCATTAATTGTCTACCACTTGAAGTCAATGTATGTCCAATATGGTGACTGGAAAAAAGCCCACATGAAAAAAGCCCATATACATAAAAGCCCACATGGAAAAAAGCCCACAAGGAAATAAGCCCACATGGAAAAATACCATGTAAAGCACCATAGATATTTATAATTGTGGATAACCATTCATCTCCATTTATGAGAATGAACAGGTATTACTTGTATTCACATGCAACAATTTGTGTCGTGATTTTATAAAGTATAATCCTATATATATAATAGTCTTACACGTTGGCCATTTCCTTTTTCTAAAAGAAGTGTTAAAACGTCTTGTTGGAGATGGAGAGAATATTTATGTTGCAAGGAACTTAGAACTGGCATATCAAGAATGAAGCCTTAAGTTGCTGTCCAGTATGCTCAAAACCTTGTGCCTGACTCTTTTTTCCCTAAGCAAATCAGTTAATCTATTTGTACCAATATCTACTCATCTTCCCAATGTGTGCTTTCCAATGACTGACAGATCTGTTCCTATCTCCCTTATAAATAAAAGCCGAATGGTGGTGGCACTTCTCTAGAACATTCCACACGCTCCAAAATCAGTTCGCTCTCTGATCTGTCATTCAGAGGGTCTCCCCATCCACTGGCTGCTTTGCCTGAGTTGTGCCTCCAACCTTCTAATCATTTTGCTAATCCTCCCCCCCCCATAGCCAGTCAGAACACAGAGGTTATTTGCATATGCAGCCTCATTGGCCTCTGCCTCGGAACACAGAGGTCGTTTGCATATGCGACTTGATTGGCTTTTGCCTCTAACATTCTAAACAGTTTTGCTGTTCTGAGGTAAAATGTGTCCAATCTCCAGATGAGGGCTGGAGATCACTCAGAATTACAACTGCTTTCCAGATGGCAGAGATCAGTTCCCCTGGAGAAAATGGTGGGCTCTGTATCCTTATATGCTGCTGAGGTGGCCCCCGTATGACAGCCAATGTGACGTAGCAGTCAGGGCTTCAGAGCATGAGAGAGGCTGCAGATGTGTGGGGGGTGGAAAGCTGAAGAGTGAGGGGGAAATAAAGGTAGGTTGATGATTGGCTGGGAAGAAGATAGGGTTGCCAACTCAGGTGGGAAATTCCCTGAGATGTGAGGGATGGAGCCTGGAGAGTGTGAGGTTTCAGGAGGCGTGGGGCCTCGGACAGGTACAAAGCCATAGACTCCACCCTCCAAACCAACTATTCCCTTCTGAGGAACCATCGTTGCCAATCTCCAGGTGAGGGCTGGAGATCACTCAAAATTACAACTGTTCTTTAGGTAGCAGAGATCAGTTCCTTTGGAGAAAATGGTGGACTCAGTGTCATTATGCCCTGCTTAGGTCGCCACAGCAAATTGACACTGAGTGTCCAAGGCCGGGGCACCCGCCCAGAGCCTCTTTCTAGAGGTTGTTGTATTTATTTCCACAATGGGCCTTTTTCCTAGTATAATATCAGCCTCCAATGGCTTTGCCAACACAAGCTGCCTTCATCACTGGGACTCCAACCTATATAGTGATTTGAGGATGCAGTGGCCTATAATTAAGATGCAATTTACCTCATTCAAAGATTCTACAGAACAGAAAATTCAAATAATTGCTCCACTTTGAATAATCAGTGTATAACAGGTTCTACAAATAGTTTCACTTATAGCTTAAACAGGTTGCCTAACACTTCCCATTAAAAGGCCATATTTGCAGTTGTGTATAACTTTACCAATATGCAATTATCTGAAGTTCACTAAGCAGCAGTTAAGTTAGTTTTCCTCAGAATCATCAGGAAACATTCAGCTACTTTGGAAAAGTACAATAAAGATTACTATGTTTCTTCTTGCATATTAAGAGTGAACAACCCTCATTACTAAAGGGTATGTGCCCATCAAGCAGAGCTTTAAAGGCAAGGAGAAATATAGTATATATCTGCGGTATAGTACTGGAATTCAAAAAAAAAGGGAAAAAAGGGGGGGAAGTGGGGATTCAAAGAAATTCAACACTGGTTTCCTCTGGCTTTATGTTTCTGGCCTTCAGTAAGTGTGGAAGTAGACTTTAAGTACCTTCCACAAATCTACTTGCTTTAAATGGTATGGATTCAGTGAAATGTATGACATCATCTGGGGGGAAAGGAAGATTCCAGGTAATTACCGACCTGTCAGCTTGACATCTATACCTAGAAAAGTTTTAGAACAAATCATCAAGCAGTTGGTCCTTGAGCATTTAGAAAGGATGGGTGTGATCATGAAGAGTCAGAATGGGTTTCTCAAGAACAGGTCATGTCAGACTAAACTCTTTTTTTTTTAGAAAGCTACTACCTTGCTGGATCAGGGGAATGCTGTAGCCATAGTTTATCTTGATTTCAGTAAAGCTTTTGATAAGGTTCTACATAATATTTTTGTTGACAAGTTGTTAAAATGTGATTTTGATCCTATTCCTGTTAGGTGGATTTGTAACTGGTTGATAGATCACACCCAAAGAGTGCTTGTTAATAGTTCCTTATCATCTTGTAGAGGAGTGACAAGTGGAGTGCCTCAAGGATCTGTCCTCGGACCTGTTTTGTTCAACATCTTTATAAATGATTTGGATGAAGGATTAGAGGGAACAAGAAAGTGGACCCACGATACTCGTGGGGGGGGGAGCTCCACGCAGAGTAGTAGGAGGAGAAGGAAGCAGCAGCAGCAGGTAAGCTTCCCCCCCATCCCCACTGATCCCCCCCGTCCCTGGTCTCCTCCAC
>NW_015167547.1:465287-539638 GCF_001447785.1 Gekko japonicus
CTGGCAGCCGCCAGGCCTCACTGATGTCCCCCCTGGTCTCCTCCCCCCTGGCTCTGGAAGTGAGGCCTGAGTGGCTTGCAGCTGCCAGGCCTCGCAGACCTCCCCCCTGTCTCCTCCCCTACCCCTGGCGGTGATGCCCGAGCGGCTTGCAGCTGCCGGGCCTCGCCGATCTCCTTCTTCCCCTTCCCCCTGGCTCTTGCAGTCTCCTCCGCCGCCTCCGATCTCTTCCTCCCCCCCCATGGCGAGGCCTGAGCGGTTCCGAACCGCCAGCCCACCGCAGAGTTCCACGAGTGTCCCCTGCGCCTGCGCAGGGGATGCTATTTTACTTTTTGAGGGGTTTCAGTATCCCCCCTATAGTTTTTACAGTGTTTAGATTTTTCTGCACATCTGGTGATCGCCCCAGGAGAATCTCCCTGCCCCCCAGGTGCCCCTGATGTGTGGATTTAGATATCCGCACACAGGGGGCGCCTTCTCTATTAGATATATAGATGCTTATTAAATTTGCAGATGATACTAAATTGGGAGCAGTACTGAATATAGTAGAAGACAGAGTCTGGATACAGGATGATCTTGACAGGCTAGGAAACTGGGCAAAAACAAATAAAATGATCTTTAACAGGGATAAATGTAAAGTTTTACATTTAGGTAGGAAAAATCAAATGCATAATTATAGGATGGGGGAGACTTGTCTTGCCAGTAGTATGTCCAAAAAGGATCTTGGGTCTTAGTAGAACATACACTGACCATGAGTCAGCAGTGTGATGTGGTAGCTAAAAAGGCAAATGCCAGTTTAAGCTATATCAACAGAAGTATAGTGTCCAGATCAATGAAGTGGTGGTATCGCTTTACTCTGCTCTTGTTAGACCTCACCTAGTTTTGGGCACCACAATGTAAGAAGGATATAGACAAGCTGGAACATGTCCAGAGGACAGCAACACAGATGATGAGCAGTCTGGAGACCAAGTCCTCTGAGGAAAGTTTGAAAGAGCTGCACATGTTTAGCCTGAGGAGGAGATGACTGAGAGGTGATATGATAACCATATTCAAGCACTTGAAGTCATATAGAGGATGTTATGGAGTTGTTTTCTGTTGCCCCAGAAGGTCAGACCAGAACCAACGGGTTGAAATTAAATCAAGAGTTTTCGGCTAAACATGAGGAAGAATTTCCTGACAGAGTGGTTCCTCAGTGGAATAGGCTTCCTTGGGAGATGGTGGGCTCTCCTTTTTTGGATGTTTTCAAACAGAGGCTAGATGGCCATCTGACAGCAGTGTGGATTCTGTGAACTTAAGCAGGAAGGGTTGCATCAGTGCTAAGTTCTCACAGCCAGAGAAATGCTGGTCACCACTTTGGAAGCAATTTTATCCAGGCCAATTTGGCCAGGGATCCTGGATGATATATATATTTTTTGCCATCTTCTGGGCATAGAGCAGGTGTCACTGGGGGTGTTGTGGGGCGGCATTTGTGAATTCCCTGCGTTGTGCAGGTGGTTGTACTAGATGACCCTGGAGATCCCTTCCAACTCAATGATTGTATGATTCTGTGATACATGAATCAAATTATTGCCCAGCTCCATTCTGAACTGTAGCAGTTGGAATAACTTACTATTAACATAGAGATAAGGCTGGTTAATATTCTCCCAGGTTTCTACCAATATTCTCATTGTTATGTTATAGTATACTGCATTTGTATTTTAATTATTGTACTTCTGTTTAAACTATTACAATTTTGCAATTCTGCTTTATTGACACCATGAGCTTTGCTGTTTGCTATTTAAACAAAAGAGACAGTCAGAGCTGATAATGTTGTGGATTAATTTGCCTTGACCCATTAACTTCAAATGCGGCTCAGGATGCAATTGGTTCATGGCAAACATGGTCAGCCTATCAGTAGAGAGTAGAAGCAAAAAATGAGAGATCACAGGAAGAGGTGGAAATCCAAACACAACATTTGTGACAAAAATAATGAAGAGTCAATAAAGATATGTATGTAAAATCATTTACTGTAGTAATTTTGTAGAAATTTCTATTATCACTCACACACTTGCACAATATAAACAAATCCATTTCACAAGAATTGCTTTATCTGAGCATGTAGCAATCACAATTCTTATCAATTTCTACTTATCATCTCTTGAAGAAAACATCCCATGTTGACTCTCTAATAACAGAACCCAAGGTCATCACAATGTCTTTTTTTGCACCTGCTCTGTGCTGTCTCTTTGGACAGGGTTTTCTCACCATTTAATAGGCCTGGTTGTAAACCTGGTTAGGCCACAACTAGTTGGCAGGAGTAGTGTGGGTTGCTCAGGATAAGTAGAGCTAATTGGCAAGCACCTCGAGACATTTGGTGTGATGGGGTGGTGGTGTCCCAAACAGGCCATCACATGCTTTGTTGCTGGATGCACTGCAAAGGAGCTCCCTTGGTGCTGAGTAGCAACTTTTGAACCTGATAGGAGCCTTGTGGCACGTTGGAGGAGAGGGATGAAGCTGGGCACTCCGAACATATGGCTGCCCAGGCTGTGATGAGCAAGGCCAGCTTAAATGCTGGTTGAGTTTGGAGCCAGAGTGGATCTGTCCAAAAGGCAAACCAGGCAGATGCCTAGCATATCCCACCCTAAATAAGCAGTGACATAGATCAGCCATTTAAAATAAAATCTGTTGAATCCACTTTCTGTTGTCTGGAGTCATGGGGGAGGGGGAATGGCAGGGCAAAAGTGAGTTTTTAAAACAAGTACATTATAATCCATAGTTTACTTTATCTTATATACTGACATGTTACACTTCCAATCTTGAAAATATTTCCTGACATTATTGCCCTCATTAGAAATATATCATTCTGTGATAGTACAACATCATGAGATGACCTTGTTCATGCAAAGCTGTTAGAGCAATCCAAACTGAAATGTTTCTGTCACAGCAAATCTTTGACTGGCTGTTTGCATTCAGATGGGTACTACCACCCAATTCTAAAAAAACTATTTTAGTTTCAGTGATACAAACTCAAGCTTGTTCCAGCACAGCTGAAGTATGTATGTTGGGTGACAAATTAGGCAAATCTACAATGGCTTTCTACTGCTGTGCTTTTGTTGGTGTTGTTGTTCAGTCGCATAGCCGAGTCTGACTCTTTGTGACCCTATGGACCACATCATGCCAAGCACTCCTGTCTTCCATCATGCTCCGGAGTGTGCTTAATTTCATGTTCATTGCATTGATAACATTGTCTAACCATCTAATCCTTTGCCGTCCCCTTCTTTTTTTACCTTCATTCTTTCCCAGCATCAGGGTCATCTCCAGTGAGTACTTCCTTCTCATTTGGTGGCCAAAGTATTTGAGCTTCAGCTTCAGTATCTGGCCTTCCAGGGAACAGTTAGGGTTTTCTTTTAGGATTGACTGATTTGATCTCCTTTTAGTCCAAGGGACTCTCAAGAGTCTTCTCCAGCACCATGTGTTGTGTTTACCATGCAAAATCGAGGTGCATGGATGTGTAAGTTTTTATTCTTTAAGGGTTCTTGCTTTCACAGAGCCTGTATTTTACTTATATTTCCTTTTTTAAAAAAGGAAATTTTCTTGTTTTTCTTATGTTGTTTTAGTTGTTTTTACAGCTGTTTGTCAACCATTTTAAGCATGTGGCCTGCCATTTTGATATCTGTTTTAAGACTACTGTTTCAATGACAAATTACCTTTTGAGTGATGGATGATGCGTGATTTGTTGCTGTGTCTGCTATTTTTCTAATTCAAATTATAATCTCAGTTGCTACCTTGTTCCCAAAACATCAGTTCCTAAATAAAATGCTTGCTTTTTTCTTTCAGGCTGTCCTTTCATTGAAGCAGAGAAGACTGGAGTCTTGTGCCATTTTTGTAATATGTGTTTTATTTACAAATACACAAGTAGAACACATCTCACTGGTCTCTACACATGCTTCTACATATGCCTCTCAGCTGGAAGGACTAATTCCCCCCCCAAGGGTTCATAGGAACTGTCACCAATTTACTCAGATAGAAGTTATTAATTTAGAACTGCTAAGGCTGGTGGGTGATCAGGCCACTGCTCAGCAGCTGGTAGATTGCTAGATGAGGAAATTCAAATAAACAGGGTGACATTACATTTTGAGAATCTTATAGCAAAATTTCCATTCATACTCAAGCATACTTGGTTAAATGGCCAAATCTAACCATTAATTGATTGTCTTTATGAGATAGCCCGAAGACAGATAGATGACTATTACATCTAACCTTACCCTGTTGGTTTCTGTTGAAGTGGGGACTTCATTCCAAGATTATCATAGCCTCCTTCAGGGCCACCTTTCACAAACAGTGCTGGACCTCTTTCCTTTTATTGTAGTTGACTGTTGCTCTTGCTTATTCTTGCAAAACCCTAAACTCTAGCAGGCTCCTGTGTGAAACTTGAGATTCAGCCAGACTGTTATTCAGACTAAGGGCTGTTTTCAAGGCTATCAGAAGACTTTCTAAGGAAAATCCACAAGATTGTACCATCTACCTCATCTAAATCTGAACTGTCCATTAGTCACTCACATTCTGTTCTATCTGTCTGATCATATGCTGTTCTATCTGTCTGATCTCTGGGACACCAGGATTTATATGCCTCCTCTGGCCTTCAGAAAGCAAAACTATATGACAGCTAGAATCAGGTGGATAGCCATGTTGGTCTGAAGCAGCGGAGTAAAGTGTGAGTCCAGTGTCACCTTTAAGAGCAACGAAGTTTTATTCTGTGCATGCACACTTCTTCAAATACAATGAAATGGAAGTTACTAGTCCATACATATATGTAGAGGGTGGGCAGCAAATTAGAATACAGCATGATGAAGATCATTAACAGATTCAAGGATCAAACATGAATAACAAGCTTAGGTTACCATTCGTTTGGGTTTAATTCTGAGGGGAAACATAAAGGGCCCGGGGGGGGGGGGGGAAGTACGGTCAAAGTGTGGCTTTTTAAAGCTGCAACAAAAGAAACATGTGGCGGCAGGATCACATAGATCCCCTGAGCCGCCGCGCAGTTCCCCCCCGGGCCGATCAGATGCCGGGGGGGGGGGAAGCTACTGAAGGGAGAGGGAGGCTGCTGAACTGCACATGTGTGCACGTGTGCAGTTTGGCCGGGAGCCTGGATTGCTCCAGACGACGGGCACGGAGGCGATCCCACGGCCACGCTTGCTGCGGTGCTTCAGGTAAGTCCTCCTCTGTAGGAGGTTCTTTTTTGCAGCAGCTTTTCTGGGTTTAGGGATGGATCAGGGACAGGTGCGTGCCACTTCCCAGATGTTGCAGTGAAATTGCACCCGTTTGCTGCGCCCCCGATCCGTCCTTCTCCCGGGCCAAAATCTTCCGTGTGACCGGGGCCACAGTGAAGGAAATATATATGTAAAATCAGAAATTGATGAGCAGATGTATCCTTAACTGTGGAATGCTGAGAGTAATTAACTGAGACCCTGCCATTATGCTCCATCCATCTCCTCTCAAGCATGGAAGTGACTTTACAACATCTTCTTTGAAGTGGGGTGATTGGCTGTGTAGAGTTATCTCCCCTATCTCCAAATGAGAGAGATATGTTCCAATCTACCATTCCAAATTATATTACATTCTACTATTAATTATGTTACATTATAATTTACTATTCTAATCTATTATTCCAAATAAGAAATAAAATAAAATAAAGAGAACATATGACCAGTGTTCCCTCTAAGCTGAGTTAGTGAGAGCTAGCTCACAGTATTTTAGCCTCTGGCTCTCACGTTTTTGTCTTAGCTCAGGAAGGATGGCTCCAGAGCAAACTAATTTATAGAGTAGCCAAATTGATCGCTCACAACTTTAATGCCAGGTGCTTACAAAGTAGAATTTTTGCTCACAGGACTCCACAGCTTAGAGGGAACATTGCATATGACCCTCCTGGGGATTGGTGAAAATACAGATGTAAAGACTGAATGAGGTGAGCATATGGGGTTCTCTCCCAAGAAAATGACTTCTACTGAATCAGACCATTGATCCTTCAAGGTCCGGATTGACTACCCACACTACTGGTTTAAAGGAACTGCAGAAGAAGTGGGGGGGGGGGCAGCTGAGCCATGGGGAGGCTACTTCTCATGTCTCAGCTCTTCCTCCTCTTTCTTTCATCGTCCCTTTAAATCAGGCTGATTTAACGCAATTTCAGACTAAGCTGGGGAAGACAGCTTAGACACAGGGAGACTGCTCCTCATGTCTCAGCTCTCTCCCTACTGGTTTAAGGGGACTGCAGAAGCCTGAAACAGCTTCTTGGCAGGGAGCACCTCCCTGCCACACAGCCGGTTTTCTGGTTGCATTGTGCAGTCCATTTAAAGTGTTCAGGGACTGTGCAAGACAACCCAAAACAGCTGAGTGGCAGGGAGCAAGCTGCTCCTCACCTCTCAGCTGTTTTTCAGGCTTTCTGCAAGCCATGTTTAAAGGGACTGCGGACCCTTTCAATGGGGTCTGCAGGGCCACAATCCATGAACCAGATCATTTCATGAACAAAACTTCTAGTTCAGTCCGATTCAAGGTGTGATTCATGAACCATGAATCGAACCACATTTTCCCAGTTCATGCCCATCCATAACAGTGACCCTCAATCAAATTGGACAAAGATAAAATGTACCATGGAAACATCACTGAGAGATGCAGGGATCAGATTTAGAAGACTTACATCAGTATCTGTGGCAATCAGATTTCATCAGCTCTTGAGACAAGCCTTCAATATTCTGCAAGTTCATCCACATCTCCTCTAATCTGAAGAATCAATTATGATGTATTTTTATCTTTATTATTATTATTATTATTATTATTATTATTATTATTATTATGAAGAAGAAGAAGAAGAAGAAGAAGAGATTGGATTTATACCCCATCCTTCACTTGCCTTCCCCTCCCCACAACAGACACCCTGTGAGGTAGGTGTGAACTACGGCTTGCCCAAGGTCATCCAGTCAGGTGCAAGTGGAGGAGTGGGGAATCAGACCCGGTTCTCCCAGATTAGAGTCCATGCACTTAACCACTACACCAAACTGGCTCTAAAATATGGATCTAAATTTCTAAATATATTTTATCTGAAATTGCTAAATCAAATTTAATCAGAAAGTTCGTACTATCCCATTATGGTTCAATTATGCTGCTGACTATCTCTATTGACTACGAAAAAAACATGTGTGTGATTTAATTGATATATGTTGTCTTCCCTTACCCCCAAGCATTGTTAGTCCCATGTGATATTCATGAGTAACTGTACATCGCTCAGAGCCGGCAGCTCTGCATGGATTGAGCGATTAATAAATTATTATTATTAATAATTAGAATGATGTTGTGCCCAATTATCTTTACAAGTGTGTGTTGTCACCTATTACAATGACTATTATGAATATTACGGTTACTATTATTAATAGTCAATGAACTTAGTAGAAATTTGAACTTTGCATTAAAATGATGTATCCCTTGAGTTTTAGGAGTTTTTTTGAACCTGCTTCTGGACTCATGATTATATCTGCTTACTAGGGACATAACTAATGTGGACTCCAGCTCATAAAGGTGATGCCATGATATATCCATTAGTATTTTAAGTGCCAAAAACTCCACTTTATTTTGCTGTAGTAGGGTTTTTGAAAACATCTTAGGAGAGAAGAAGTGTTGTCATGATAAAAATACTAATGTTTTTTTCTAGGTTATAAGAAGGGGTCATTTGGGGCTGGAGTGTTGCTTCGGCAGCCCAGGAGCAGGCACAAGCCCCACCCCATGGGCCACAGTAACTGTGCAATCTTCCCATTATATTCTATGCGGCCATAGAATATAATGGGAAGATCACATCACCACTGTGGTGCGACTCCAGAGAGAAGGGGTTTAAAGTTTAAACACCTTCTCTTTGGAGTCACGCTGCAGCGGCGGCGTGATCTTCCCATTATATTCTATGGCCCCATAGAATATAATGGAAGATCGCACCACCACTGCGGCTTGACTCCAGAGAGAAGGGGTTTAAAGTTTAAACCCCTTCTCTCTTCGCTTCCCCCCCCCACCCCACCTTGGCAGGCTGGCTGGGGAAGCAAAAAAAGGGGGGAGGCATCTTTAAAAGCTTCAACTCCCCTTCCCTTCCCCAGCTGGCCTGACAAGGAGGGGTGGGGGGAGCGAAGAGAGAAGGGGTTTAAACTTTAAACCCCTTCTCTCTTCGCTCCCCACCAACCCGCCTGGGGAGGGGAAGGGGAGGCTTTTGAAGATGCCTCCCCCCTTTTGCTTCCCCTTCTGACATAACTTCCAGTGATGTCAGGGGGTGTGCCATATGCTAATGGGCTATTATGCTAATAGCCTATTAGGTATGCTAATGAGCTCCTGCAGCTCTTTTTCTATGAAATGACCCCTGGTTATAAGGAAATATATATTTATTAATAAAACTTTTTGGGAGCTAGTGTATAAAAACACATTATAAAAACAAAGAATTATGGAAATATTACTTGAAAATGTTTGGATGCAGAATGCATCCAGACGAAAGTAACCAGCTTCCTTACTTGGATTGCTCACTTATGAAATCCATTGTCTGCTTAAAGTAAAACAAAAAAGAACATATTTAAGTTTTGTATCTAACTTTTTAAAACACTCCAATTTGTATCTCTGATCCAGTTTCATTCCATATAGCAAAGCTACCTCAGTTGAGCCTGTTTTGGAAACAGTATACTACTGGAATCAAAGGAAAGAATTTTTTTTACTTATCAAATAAAAACATTTCTTGGCTTTCATTTATCTCTTCAGTTTTCAAAATAGAACATCAAACAATATAAAGAAAATAGAAATGAGAGTGTGAGATAATTTTTCCATCCCCCTAATTAGTTAAGGAAATTATCAGTGGCTTTAACTTCACACACAAAAACTTCTTGTGGGGATGAAATATTGTTTTTCACGGGTATGGACAGAAGTATATATTTAACATTGGCAGGATAATTGTATAAAAAGTCAAATAAAGAGTCAAATGAGGATATGAAGATTCCTTAAGAATTATGCATAAAACAAATATTTTCCATTGTTGTCTACATTTCCCTCTAGAAATTCATTTATGACTCTTTGAAACATGATGCTATTGTGCTGGTGCCTCTAATTCAAATTTAAATGTAGCATGAGACACCTCTGCAGAGCTAAGCTTTTGCCCCAAAATAAGAGGAATTCATATAACCTTATAAATGGTCTCCACCTTTGTTACAATTTGCTGAACCACCCACCCTCCCATTCTGAACAACATGGAATTAGCAGGACTTTGGAATATCTCATCAAAGTTGTTTATGTGGGAGATCTTCCTTCCTTCCTTCCTTCCTTCCTTCCTTCCTTCCTGTTGTTCTTTAAGTATGGTGTTATAAATAGCCCTAGGCTGCGGTCACATGCACTAGTTGGAGCGGAGGGGAAGCGAGGCTATCTCCTCTGGAGGAATTTGACACGCAATTGCGAGATCACATATCCCTTTGTAGCTGTGGGCACAGCCCGTCACTGTGTGATCAGATGCAACTGCGGGTGAGTTGTTTGTTTGTTTTTTGGCCATTTGTTTCCCATGCACATAAATAATGAATCGCACCTCCACTCTGAGGGCCCCCTATGGAGTATGCAATGATGTACATATTGCGAAGGGGGGGGAATGGCACCGAGCTGGGATGGCCTGATCAGACCATCCAAATGGCCTGAGAGCATGCTTGTGCAATCAGAAGGGGAAAGTCCATCCGTGACCCAACGGAACCCGTTTACTATGGGCCTTTCCCCAGTGTCTTTAACGTCGTTTCGATGACCGCAGGACACTTCCCAGATGTTGCTGTCTGATCACGCCCTTTAGATCTGTCAGACATTTGCATCTATGTCAGATCTAAAGGTGCATGTGACCGCAGCCCTTGTATGGTGAACAATATGGAATCAGCAGGACTTTGGGGGATCTCCTCAAATTTGTTTTTGTGGGAGAAGTTTTTTGTTTTTTAGTGGTTTCATGTTGTTCCTAGAATTGTTATTAGCCATTCAGTCATGTTCAACTCTTGGTGATTTTATGGGCCAGCTCTCTCCATGTTTTCCGATCTTGTACTGCTTCTTTGATTTGTTCCATGCTCAGGCTGGTGTAGACTTTTATGGTGTCTAACCACTGTGTTCTTTGGCAGCCAGATTTCCTTTTGCCACTAACCAATCCAAGCACAATTGCCTTTTCTAGTGAGTTCTTCTGCATGACATGGCCAAAATAAGTCAGTTGCAGTTTTGTGATTTTTCCTTCTAATGGCCTGTCTGGTCTTATGTGCTCCAATGCTTGCGTTGCTGTCCAAGGAATGTGCAGGAGCCTTCCTAGAGTTCCTAGAGTATGATGTTATAAATAGGCCTGGTAAAGTGAATGGTTAAATTATAACCACTGGGAATCATTGTGTTGTCACAATGTATGTTTGGCTAATTGTCAATCATCCTGAGGCATTTGTGAATGAAGGATAATTCCTAAAACAGCCTATCATTCACTTGAGTTGCAAGATGGCTTAGGAAGCACATAAGGAAAGGGGAGGAGAGAGGAAAGCCTCCAACTGGCAAATCTTTCCTTCCCCCTGTTCTTGCTAGGTAAAAGTAGATCTCTGGATGCACATGCCCACTTGGTAGTGTATCACAAGTATGACAACAAGTTGAACAGACAGAGACAAAGAGCCACACCCTGCCTGCCTTTCTCCCACACTACACGGACCTTCAGTGTTACCAGGCTGAGATGCCCAACTGGTAATTTCACAGAGCATTCATAGACTTGTAGAGTCAGGTAACAGGCTTTATTGGGGGAAGGGAATGAGAAGAACAACCAGAGACACAGATGGAGTTGCAAAACTCTTTTTAAAAACATTGACAGCAACCTCTAGCACAAGCTAATTAAAACTTTTCCTAGCCTCACGGTACTTTAGTGCAAGAGGTACTAGAAGTCCATTTGTTGAGTCAGTTTTCCAAGCTCCTTGAGAAATGTGCACAGGATTGCTGAGATTTCAGATGGCCTGTTAAAGATGGAACATCTCACTTTGAGATTAGGTTGCCCTTTTTATGGGCAGTTCTAACTTCCCTCATAGAAAGAGAATGGTCAATCAGGCACAGAGAAGAAAGTGGGTGTGCTTTTGCACCTCACAAACAAAGCGGCTTTAGAGGCCATTACTGGGATGTCTATTCCTGAGCACAAGGATACTGGCAGAATGAGCTAAGCACCTCTGGCGAAGCTGACTCCATGAGAAAGCTTCTCATAGAGATGTTGACCTTTAATTCTGAGCAATATCAGTTCTGAGCAATATCATCCAAATCCTGAGTTACTTGGGCCAGCATGTTCAGGAAGAAGAATCAGACTTTACACTTCTCAGCACAGAACAAAGTTTGAGTCCAGTGGCACCTTTAAGACCAACAAAGTTTTATTCTGGGTATAAGCTTTCATAGGCATGACCACATGTTCAGATATCTTCAGTAAAATGTAAAATAAATAGGAATCAGGGCATGAGCGGGAAATATGCGGTGACTCAAGTGGTTAAGACGCTGAACTGCAGGCTGTGGAAAGTCAGTAGTTCAGCAGTTCGACCCGGGTGCCGCAAGACAGGGTGAGCTCCTGTCTCTAGTTCCAGCTCCTGCCAACCTAGCAGTTCGAAAGCAAGAAATTGCAAGTAGATAAATAGGTACCACTTCGGTGGGAAGGTAACAGCGTTCCGTCCGCCTTGGTGTTTAGTCATGCCGGCTACATGACCACGGAAATGTCTTCGGACAGTGCTGGCTCTTCGGCTTTGAAACGGAGATGAGCACCGCAACCCTAGAGTCGGATTCGACTGGCTTTCGAGCAAGGGAACCTTTACCTTTACCTTTAGAGCATGAGCAATGAAAATAGGTAAAATGAAAAGGCACACAATGACAGCATATGAAAAAGTATCTTAAAATACAGACTCATGCATCCCTGTATTATTGCTGCTACATTAATTTTATATTTATATGTATCCTGCTATTTTATCTGTTGCTAAATTAAAGTGCATCATATTTGTTTCTGTTTTTACTGGGGGTTTTGGTTCCTGTACACCTTCTTAAGAACCTTAATATTAAGAGGTGGCATATAATCCATTAAAACAGATAAATAATTACATACTGGTCTTGCCTCTGGATTGGTAACTTGGAGACATCAGGCACTATATAGAACTTCCATTCATTCTTTCATATTCATAAGCCACTTGCAACAAACAGTAAAAACACAACATTGCCTTTTATTATTTATTTACCCTTACAGGATTTTAAATCAAATCTCAACCAACATTTCCAAGTACCCCCCCCCTCAAAAAAATCACTTAAAAGCAAAAGCTATACAATACAACCATCAAAATTATGTGTACTTGGTGTCCTTTTGAATGAAAGAAATGCTACTGTCCATCAGGAGTGATGGAGAGAGGAGTTAGCATCCTGGGTATTAAAACATAAGCTGGGACATCAACAAATACGATAGCTCAGTGTGTTATGAATTCTGATTTCCCCAATGGCCACTGTAATCAGCAAACCTAACTAGAATAGTGCAGATACTGCATTTAGATAAAGGGCTATTTGCTGAGCAACAGTAACAAAGAATTCCCATTTCATGTGTCCTACTATGATGCTTTGCATTTACAAGTCACTTTTGCACAAAGAGCTAGAAATCACCTTGCTTTGTCTTCTAATAATAAAGAAACTTTGTTACAAAACAGGAAACAGGAGACATTCTGGTGAAGATTCTGTAGTCTTCAGTTTGGGTACTTTCCAGATACTGAGAGAAAGTTGGTTTAAAATACTAAGGCAATTTTACCCATATCTCGCTTTTACAAAATATGAGATATCAAGCAAATGAGCTAGGGATGGCTTGGTCCTTCCTATCAGGGTATTTGTCAATTAGCCCTGCTAGCAACCTGCACTATTCTTGGCATCCCTCCTTATGGCCTCTGCAGTCACAAAGACTAGGTCTAAATAATTCAGTCACCCAAACCCAAGAACACTGTGGAGTAGCTATAAAAAGACCCTTCTATGCCAAATTCTGCCTTTACCATGTATTCAACCAGTAATCCCATGTCTAAACAGGAAGTGTGGGCAGTCAGTCTGCAGTAAATTCATGCAGGGAAGAGTCAGAGCGAATTTGTGTAATTAGTCTGTGGTGTCTTCCCATTGGCTGGGCTGCACAGTACAAATCTCATGCTTCCCCCCTAATAGGACAGAACACATTGAAATCATCCTGTTCTAGGATCAGATAATGGACTACTCATTAAAAAATCAATTCAATAACTAACTCCTACAGAACTTTAAAAAAACAACCTTAAAATTATGCTGAGTAGATTATGCTGAGTAGAATCCCATGGTTGGAAAGGATGGCTGCCTCTGCTGGGTGGGGGTGGGCTCCCTCACCCAACACTTACCTCATGAAACACCATAAACTACCTTGTAACAGAATATCTACCTCATTATCACTTTAAATGGGAGGGGGGAAATCTCATTTCCATTAGTCTGGTAAGGCTGGGGTGCCCTGTCTGCCAAGATGTTGTGGGGTTACTTTGGGGAGCCCCTATTAGAAGCCTCTTGTTGGTGAGCCAGCCCACCTGAAAGGTATTTATTTTCCTCTCAAGAGTGAAAGAGTTTGCCACTGTGTGTTTCATACCTTGTGGGGCTGTGAGAGTTGTGGGCATACTTTCCTTTTTTGTCTGGTGGGGCTGGGGTGCCCACCAAACTGTCTTGGGGTTACTTTAGGGAACCACTGTTGGAAGTCTTGTCATGTCTGACTTTCTGTCATCCGAAATCTGTATTTAGAGACTTGGGGGTGCTGCATGGGGGGGATATTTGCCTTTCTTCCACTGTCTGGCTGGGGGAGGGGTCTGCCCTGATGAAGTTTCCCTTTGAGTTTGGTGTCATGGGCTTGTTCCTGAGCTGGTCAATTGACTTCTTGTAACTGCAGCTGTCTTTTCCAGAGAAAGCACTGGGGAGAGCTTTTTTGTGAGTCTGTAACTTGGACCCCAAAAATGTATCTGCCCTCAAGTTGGAGAGATTGTAGAGGAGGGGTGGTACAGTAAGGTTCCCTGTGTGTTTGGTGTGTATAGCTTTCAGGGGGTCTATTCTATACACTTCTGAACCCGTGCCTGCCATTTCCTCTCAAAGCACTTTTTGGGATTGATCTCTGTTGGGTTTGCAGTGCCACAGTGGCACTGGTTCTGCTGGTCTTGCAAAAAATGCCCCCCCACTTCATTTTCTATTGAGAGATTTTCTGGTTTGACCTTAGTCCATTGGAAACCCAAACCTCACCAAACTCAGAGGGCAGGTAGAAGAGAGTCAGATGGAGATCTGATGTGAGTTTGGTGTCTCTAACATGCACAGAATCTATTCTAGACACTCCTAAACCTCTTGAACCTGTGCCTATAATTTCTTCAGAAAGCACTTTCCTAGGGACACCTTCTTTGGGGAGCTGTAACTCAGACCCTGTAAGTCCACTTCTCACCAAACTTGGAAGGCAGGTAGAGGAGAGTCAGCCAGAGATCCCCAGTGAGTTTGGTGTCTCTAGCAGATGGTGGGGGTATTCTACCACATCACAAACTTCAAAAATCAAACTGGTTAGTCTAGTGTAAAAAGTTTGTAACAGTCTGTGGTCCGTGAACTGGGCATGCCACGATCCACAAACAGAACAGGGTTTTCCATGTTCATGCTCATTCCTACTCAAGAGTGCTCTTTAATGGTTCCTGTTCTCTTGGAGAGGAGTTCTCTGCATTGTTCAACATTTTTATAAATGTCTTGGATGAAGCAATAGAGGGAATGCTTATTAAATCTGCAGATGACACTAAATTGGTAGGGGTAGCAAATACAGTAGAAGACAGAATCAAGACACAGGATGATTTTGACAGGCTGGAAAACTGGTTTAAAACCAACAGAGATTTCAACAGAGATAAATGTAAAGTTCTGCATTTAGGGGGGGGGGGGACACCAAGTGCATAATTATAAGATGGGGAAAACTGTCTTTGGTAGTATTACTAGCAAAAATGATCTAGGAGTCTTAGTAAACCATACACTGAATACGAGTTAGCAGTGTGATGTGGTAGCTAAAAAGGCAGATACAATTTTGGGCTGCATTAACAGAAGTATAGTGTCCAGATCTCACAAAATGAGGGTTATCACTCTGCTTTCTCTAGACCTCATTTGGAGTATTGAGCTCAATTTGGGGCACCACAGTTTAAGAAAGATGTTGACAAGCTGGAACGTATCTGGAGGGCAACAAAGATTGTGAGGGGCCCAGAGACCGAGTTCCATGAGGAAAAGTTGAAGGACCTGGGTATGTTTAACCTGAAAAGGAGATGACTGAGAGGTGATATAATAGTCATCTTCAAGTACTTGAAGGGCTGTCATATAGAGGATGTAGAATTGTTTCCTGCTGCCCCAGAAGGTCAGATTGAAATTAAATGGATTGAAATTAAATCAAATGAGCTTTCAGATAAACATTAGGAAAAGCTTCTTGACAGCAGTTCCTCAGTGGAACAGGCTTCCTTAAGAGGCGGTGGGCTCTCCTTTGGAGGTTTTCAAACAGAGGCTAGATGGCCATCTAACAGGAATGCTGATAATGTGAAATTAGGTAGATCATGAGAGGGAGGGCAGGAAGGGATGAGCTAGTGTTCGGCTCTCATGGTTCTTTGTTACAGGTCCAAGGTAATGTCAATCATCACTTTGGGCCTGGAAGGAATTTTCCTCCAGGGCAGATTGGCCAGGGATCCTAGAGGTTTTTCTATGCATAGATCAGGGGTTACTGGGGGAGACTTCATTTTCTATATGAAGCAGAAAAAATCTCTAGTTAAGTGTACACATTGCAGGTAAACTAAATAATATTTGTTTGTACTCTCGGCTTTGGCAAGTTTATGATTTAACATGAAAACAGTGCTGGCATCTGACATGTATTATTTTTATTTTTCACAATTTGCATGAATAAATTGTTTTAATGTTTCCATATCCTGTGGAGAAGAACTCTGTTATTCTATAAGTGTTTTCCAAATGTATTTGAATCATATAAATATCTGTTATATATTGAAAGAGTAAGAATAAAGAATAAGATTTGTTAATGTTCTGAAGCAAAATGCAGTTATACTTTCTAGCCAAGCTTTTATAAAGCTGTGATATAATAGAGGCCTGTGTCAGAAGCAGAGTTGATCCTAGATAGTGTAACCAAGGGAATGGTGACAATGTACTTACAATACAGTCCACAGAAGATCTTAGACCTCTGAATGTCCAAGACTGACTTGCCAGTTCACCATCATTCCAGCCCTCCTCATTGGCCCATAATTGATGGAGCAGAGATACATCAGTGGCTGTTAGCCACAAGGTATAGATAGGAACTCTGGGGCAAGTGATGCTCTGTATTCTTGGTGCTGGGGGGGGGGCAACAGTGGAAGAGCTTCTGGTATCCTGGCCACACTGATGGACCTCCTGATGGCACCTGGTATTTTTTGCCACTGTGTGTTGGACTGGACGGGCCATTAGCCTAATCCAACATTGGCTTCTCTGATGTTCTTATGTTCTTAATCAAATGACCTGGTGTACTGTGAGGTATGTTAATGAGCAGAAATGTCTTGGCAAGTAAATATATAGAGCAAGACTAAGGCCAGTTAAAGTTAGAGAGAGCTGAAAAATGAAGGAGCTCCCTGTGGTGTAGCATTTTAATAAATAGGAAAATGGATATTGAAGGGAAAGGAAATTGAACAACATCACCAGATAATGCAGTGGAGACTTCTAAGAGTTACATCTCTGCATCCTCATTCCTGTTTCTTGAAAGAGGTGTTCTGACCTGAAAGAAACTTCTGGTTTCAGAAGCACTGGGAGTTATTTCAGTTATCCAGGGCAGACGGTTGGTCATAAATTGATCAAAACAAAAGATCAAGATGGGAGATCATCTTTCAGAGTAGGAGGGTAAGATACCATTCCCCAATAAGTATTTAGTGCTCAGAGCTAGAGAGTTGAAATGTCAGCATGCACTTGGCTAATTTTCAGTTAGATCCAGTGAGATCTTATGCTGCCATCATTCTATCCCTTAAAAGCCTTCCTCAATATGTTGCTGTATGAATTTTGATTCTCTGAAAAATTTAATAATTTTTTTTTAAAGCCCTCCTCTGTGCTCGTTCAGCTATTTCAGAGCTGTAATAAGTACTCTTGTTGAAGATTAAAAATAGACTTTTGCTAACATCATACTATTTGCACAAATTTTATGCTGTGAGTCATTTTGTGGCCTGTCAACTGGCACAAACATTCCATGAACTTTCAAGCTGTTTGTGGAGGTTTTTGCTGGTTCATGAGCAGAGACATTTCCAGGCAGACTGTCTTCATTCAATCAAAATATTTACATAACTTGAAAGACATATAGAGGAGCATCCATATTCTATATACTCCTGAACCTTGATCATTTTGACTAGTGCTTAGTTCAGGAGATTCAGGAATGAACAGAACAGATCCTGTGCAAGCTAGAGCCACCAAACTCACAGCAAACCTCCCCTCGATGCTCCTCTACCTGTCTTCCAAGTTTGGTGTCTCTACCTTGCACAGGATCTGTTCTCTATACTCCTGAACCTGCACCTGTCAAAATTACTGCTGAGGTTCTTCACTTCTTGGTTGGTCGTGCCGCCACTGTGGGCATTGGGGGGGGGGGAAGAGCACTGTTTGGAAAATGTGCCTTCTTGGGAAAAGAGTTCATTCCCCTGGCTTGTCTGGCAGAGAAGTCCCTGGTTTCAGCCACAGGGAGTTTCCCAACTTAGTCCAGTTTTTCCATTCACCTGCTTCAGCAAAGTAGAGTGTTCAGTTCTATTTTTTTTCACAATGAAAGGGCGTTTCCTTCACGGGCTGTCCCACTCAGTTGCTTCAACAATCTGCAAAGCAGAGAAAGCCAATCCCAGGGAGTGAGGAAAGACCCTGGCCCAGTTTGCCTGGGGCAGGGTATAGTCACAGACCAAGAGCAGGAGCCCCCAGACTCCTGGGTTGAGGAAGCTGATCCTGTGCCATGAAAAGTCCATGCCTCCTCCATCCCAAGCTGAGGCTTCTCTTTGCAATGCATCCTTCCTGCCTTCCTGGACAGTAAAAGCGCTGCTGCACGCCTGCGACTGCATCCCAAGCCCAAACATGTTCCCAGAGTAGATTTTGAGGAGAGACCAATGTAAAGTACATTACAGTAATCTAGCCTTGATGTTACTGTGGCAAAGATCCAGGTGGCCAGATCATCTGTATTAATGTAGGGGGACATCTTCTAGGCTAGACTGAATTGAACAGGGCTATTCAACCATGTAACCTGCACAACACTGGGAATCAACTTTTTTCCCAGTCTGAACAACTACTGGGAGGAAAGAAACATTCAGGAATGTTTAACTGATGTTGATCAATAATTAATAAACAACTTAAGTCACATAATATATCTTGTGTCCCGATTTGGGGGTACTGGGACAAGAAGATAACTTGACAAGAGCAAAATATAGTGCCATGCTTTTTGGTAGTGAAATCAGCGCTGGATGGTTACTTTTCTTGACTGTCACTTTGTTTTTCCACTGGCTCACTCTCTCTATTCTTCCCCTTTCTGAATCCTGCTGGTCTCATACTTCATGTAACTGAATCAGCAAGGCACAAGAAAATAGAGGATTCTTGACTGTCTCTTATTGGATCCAAATGATATTAATTTTCCAGTTCCGGTAGTTTCTAACCAAAGGTTTATCCTTAACTTCTGTACATTTTAATAATACAAACTTTGATATATAAGACAACACCTTTCCCAAGTTCACTTTGATACTTTAGAAAATGTTCTCAGCCATGGAACCATATTTTAAAACAAATTCAATAGGAGATAGGCCTCTGACTCCAGTGAAAACCAGATTTCACCCTTTGATACAATTGTGATTTCTATTGACACTAGTGACAGATATTCAGTTGACTTCAGTCTGAAGTCTGAACTCTTGAAGTAATTATGTGCATATAACATGATGGAAGAAGTGACAGCTGAATGAATATGAAGTTAGTACAGCAAATCTAGTTCCTTTTTTCAATAAATAATAGAGTAGAAAAGATCAAATAGGATAAAGTGTCAACAGAAAGGATGCTCCAAAAGAATTAATAACCTTTTTTTAAAAAAACAACACATTTTTAATTGCTTTTCTAAAACTACAATACTACAGGGTTGGGGGATGGGAACAACCAAAAACTAAATTACCAGGGATCATTATTACAAAAGTTTGCTACATCTCTTTTGTCAGAATAGTAAAGTGTGAGAGATAATACTGTAGAAATATCATATTGAAAAGCAAACAATCACAAATTTATTTGACTGCAATTGTATATCTTAGTTGACAATAAATGTTATACTGTAAGTATCATTAGTTTGGAGTTGTGCATTAAGAATAAACATCAGGCTATTGAAATTAAGCTATTTGGCTTTTTCCTCTCTTGTCAAAATCCAAATTAGTTTTTAAATGCTTTAGGGGTAGCAACCCCTAGTTCTGCTTCAAAACCAAAGGGGTTTGCCAGACTTAATTGAATTAGTATCAGAGTCTTTCCCATCCTTCTCCTCCTTCTTCTTCTGTGTCTTTATTCTCCTCCACTTTCTCAGCTCCCGCTTTCTGTTGTTGCTTCAGGAACATCCGCTTTATTTCTTTCTTGCTGAAATTTTAAGTTCCTTTTGCAACATATACAGCTTGTCACTAAAGTGGTCATCTGGTCCAGTAGAGGGCATAAAGCAGCAGCAATCAGTTTGGGAAAGTCTATGGTCACTTCTGGTGTGGTAGCTGGCAATGATGTGCTGGCCGTTCCTGTTATAAGTTTAGTTTCCGATGCTATTTATTCTGCTTGCTGTGTCATTGTTTACACAAAAGGAAAGTTTAAAAGTTCTCCATAAGTCTGGTGATTTATTGCTTTCTTATTGGACCGCCACACACTCTGTCATAATCTGCTTCCTTCAAGCCGCCCTTTCCGCCTCCCGCTTTAAATTCAGTATTTTCGGGTCCGGGCATTCCCTTCCCCCTTCTGCTTGCTTGGGGTGGCTTTGCTGCTAGCATTTTATCAATTGTTTGCTGGGTCATAGCTTCACTCACGTTTGTACTTCCATTCATTGTGTGTCTGGAGAAGATCATTCCTTAGGATCCTTGTGCTTTTTGCCCGGTGTGTGCCTTTTGGTGCCATGCTGGCTCCATGCCACGGGAGCCTTTTGGGGCAAAAAGGTGCCTCAATCCTTTGGCTTCCGCCTTGGGAGAGGCTCCTCTCATGCCCTAGGCTGCAGGCCCCTTCCAGGGGGCCTGGAGGTCCAAGTTCAACTCAGACCCCCCCCCCATCAGCATGTTTGCATGGCGCTCACATCGGAGCTACGATGGAGCATGCCTGCTTGTGAGTTGCCAATAACCGGAAGTCCCCAAGACCATTGGACCATCATGGTCAGTATTGTCTATTCAGACTGGCAGCAGCTCTCCTTCATGTAGAGGTGTTCCACATCCCCTGCTACCTGGGCCTATTTCCCACAAGCGCTGCTCCATGCTCGCTCTTCCCTTTTGCCCCAATGGTACGTGTCAATTTCACACAAGCCGCTGCGCGGCCACATTTTGCCCCGCAGCTTTGCGCGATTTTCTCTGCGTCTACTCAGTCCTCAAAAAACAGGATTGAGTAGATGCAGGGAAAATCACGTGAAGCTGCGGGGCAAAATGCGGCCGCGCAGCAGCTTGTGTGAAATTGACACGTACCATTGGGGCAAAAGGGAAGAGTGAGCGTGAAGCAGCGCTTGTGGGAAATTGGTCTCAGTCTTTTCACTGGAGATATCAGTGAATGAAAATGTTACATTATATGCAAAAAAGATTTCCTACCACTGAGCCATGACCCCTTCTCCATTCAAGTGCAATGTATTGGTCAGCTCTTTCCTGAGCCAAAACCAACTCTTGCATATGGAAAGGTGCCTTTGGCTTTAACCCAATAATAACAAATTAAATCAGTGGAGAAACTGAACTACCTTTCAAATGTCGTGGCCATGTAAAGAGAACATTTTTTTTCAAATAAACTCCATTCCTGGACAATGACTTAGATCCCTCAGATTTCTTTCGGAAGCAAGAGGATTTCTCTTTGGCTCACAAAGCCAAACTTCCTTGCCTCCCCACTCTCATTGCAGCCTAAGCCTACTCTCTCCCCAAACCTTGTTCCTGGGGGGGGGGGACTTGAGAAGGAGTCTACCAATATGTTTATCTTCAGATAAGCAGAAGCCATGTGTTTCATTACATTGCTTTTTAAATTTTGTGATTTGTAGCCAAATCCAAAATAAAATAAAATAAAGACTGCTCCTTGTGTCTCACATTAATGTAAGTTGGACAATGAATCAGTTCAGGAAGTACGGACTGCTGAGTTCTTGTGTATGCTAGCTCTGACATACTTCTGCTGTGAAGGCAGAAAGATAATTGGTGAACATCTTGCATTTTTAAGGCAAAGGGTTTAAAGAAAGGGTCAATGCTACCTGCTCCTTTCATATTCCACCACCTCTATTCAGTCTGTAAAACACTTCTGTGATTTTATCCACTTAAAGAATTAACCCTGTTCAGCATCACTTGTAAGACAGGTAATTTTACCATTGTTAATTCACTTTCAGGCGGCTTCCTCCCTGGCAGAGATGATAATTAGTTTCAGTCTCAAAGCTGTTCGAGGGAAGCACTGAAGTTTGGACAGAAGCCGAGAAGTTTCCCCTTTCATGCACCTTAATTGCCCCGCAAAGTTAAATGGTGACTTTGATTTTGTGTGAGGTCATGCAGCAGCTATACAAGACAGGACCTGCTTTTTAAAAAAGGGTAGACATTATAATGCCAGATCACAGGTGACGAGCGAGACAATACAAGATAGATAAAGGACTATGTGCCTTATGAGGACATTTTTCTTTATTCTCAGTGTCACATACGGTTAAGGTTGGAAGTATTTTCTCTCAGCCTCATCGCTTATTATTTCATGCCTATGTCACCAGCTGTTTTAGCTTGTCACCTGTGGAGAGATGAAAAGAACTAGGGGTGAGTTTCTCGAGTGCCTTGAACCAGCTTTGTGTTGCCTTAAATATAACACAGCTGGCTCTAGGGCCACTCAAATGCAAGAGGTAGTCTTGTGATATTGGACATTTATATCAGTTTCTATGAGAAACCGTGAAAAGAATTCTTGGTGCTACAGGGCAGCTGGACTGAGTTAAAGCAGCCTTTTCCCCAAGACATTCTCCAACAAAGCATGACTGAAGAAATACACAATATAACATCAATTGACTTCTCTAACTTCTTCCAGTAGGGATGCTTCAAATGTTCTTTTACAGAGACAGAAACTGCAAACAATTTTAAATGGTGAAAATATTTCTCTTCTCCTTCTTACCCTAAAAACAAAAGGATGATGGCCCAAGGGTTAAAACCTTCTGGGATTCCAGCCTGCCTACCACGAGCTGATAGACCACTTTGACCAGAACAACATTGGGCATCAGAGTGAATCTGAACCTTCCTCTGGCCTTCATTCAGCCAGGGGAGGACTGCCTTTAAAGGCTAACACCATCCCACCCAGCTTTGGATGGAGTCAGGGCATGGCTCCCGTCTCAGAAGAGCTCCTAGTTGGGGGGAGCTGCCACTATCTTCCCCCCCCCAACACAATCATGTACTATGGAACACAATAAATATCAAGGCTGCCATGAATATCCACATAGGAAGGATTTTTCAATGAAAAGATGGGAGGGAGAAATCAGTATTTCCTGGAAAATAAACCCCATATACAATTTTTAGTGTGGGAAAAGTTGTTGTTTAAATGTGTTGTTTCTCCTCTCTGGCAGGGATTATATAAATTTCACCATTAATGTGTTCAACATTTGAATTTACCATGTTGGAAGGTGGCTATCAGATGTAAGCCAGTCACTTGATTTGTTTGGTTTGTGCCAAGCAGCCACAAGTGCCTGATGGTTTGCATTGAATATTTGTAAAACTGTGCAACCACAAATAAGGTGTTGATTCAAATTGATCAATGGACATCACTAAGGACTACTTAGATAAACACCACAAAGGTGGGATTGTATTGAAATACATAATTTGCGAGTGATATATTTAAATAACTTCCTGCTGCAAGGAAGGGACTAAGCAGAACGACGCCTGGCTGTGGAAAAAGCATGCATGTGTAAAGCAACCTGCCAAACACCCATGGACAAGTAAAGATGCCAACCTCCAGGTGGGACCTGGGGACCTCCTGAGATTACAGCTCATCTCCAGACTACAGAGACCAGTTCTCCTGGAGAAAATGGATGTTTTGGAGAGGGGACTGTATGGCATTGTACCCCACTGAGGTTCCTGTCCTCCCCAGGCTCCATCCCCAAATCTCCAGGAGTTTCCCAACCTGGATCTGGGAACTCTATCACCCCCCAGTGGCCAGGGGGGACCTGGCAACCCTAACAGATCAACAAGCTATGAAACTGATGTAAAAGCAACAACAGGTTTTTGTTCATGATTGGCAAACTGGCAGATGTTTGGGCATCTCTAGTGTCCTCCACACATCACATTATTCAAGGAAGGTCAGGTTGCTTTAAATAGGCCTGATCCTTAGTGACAGTTAAGGATTTCTGGAATAGGACAAGAATGGTGCAGCTTATATGCTGCAAGTGTAAGGGAAACTGGTGTCTCCACTGGGACGTCTCGGAAGGAGTAAATTTCTGAAATCAGCTTCCTATATTAACAAGACATGGAACAATTCCTCCGGAATGAAAGGAATTAATAGTGAAACTATATGCTGCAGCAAGAATGGTAATAGCTAAGTTTTGGAAATGTTCAGACCCACCCACAAGTGCCAGTTGGTTTGACAAAGTGTTTGATTTCTGCTTGATGGATAAATTGTCATCTCAACTGGCACAAGGTGATTCTGGCCCCGGTCATACGGGCCGGAAAATGTGGGGGGGAAGTGTGGCTGTTTGCCCCGGAGGAAAATAACGCATGGTTGCGCGATAAGACGTCCCTTCGAGGTCCCGTGGAGGTCCCGTGGAGGTCGGGCAGGTGCCGATCACACGATGATCCTGCAGCGCGGCAAAGAAGTGGTGCGGCGCGATCACACCAGCAATCGCTAGACGCCGCTTCCGTGGCAAACGGGATGGATTTTTTTTAACTGAAGTTTGTGCATATGCATGACTGAGCAATCGTATCTGCACATCCGAAGGCGGGTGGTGGGCTTACCGGAGAGGGCGACAGACGCTTCTGGACCCCAACAGAGCTCTGAGGCATAGCCAATGGAGGGGGAGATGGGCCCCCTCGTCACAGCCGCTCTAACCGCCTGTGCGACAGTGGCCATAACGACCCTCCAGAGGCAACAAGCCTGGCTGCAGTGGGAGGGGGCCTCTTTGTGCGCATGCACCATTGGGCGCTTGTGCGCAACATGTGGAGACTTGGGGGGGGGACCTGTTCGCTATGGGACATGGGCGAGCGCCGGATGCCACGAGATTCCACCGGAAACGCAATCAGGCGCCCGCCCTTGCCCCACGGTTTCCGGAAACTAGTACCTCAGAGGTACTAGTTTTTTACCCCACATCTTCGGCAGAAAGCCTTGGGTTCGGCACAGGAGCTCTACGCTTCCCAGATGTGGTGGTGTGATCGCGCCTGGAAAATCCGCCTATCTTCCATCTCTGTAGCATGGCTAATGTTCCATGTGACCGCAGCCTCTGGTTCTTATTCATCAGATTTTGAATTGGTCAGGTTCCCAGTTTTAGAATTCACATCTGATAATGTTGTTAGGTCAACTTACTGCCTTATTTAAGAATACAACATTTTACATGTTTGATTTCTTGTACTGTGTTGTTGTTAACCTTATTTTTTGGGTAGTTGTATTGTTGGTACTTCAGAATATGTAAATTTTGCTTTTGGATTTTTAATGTTATCTTGTAAGCCCAGTGGTAATTGTAACTTGTATATTCTTAATTAAAAAATAAATAAAAGGGGAGGGAAGATATGGAGGTGACAAGTGGGCCCTAAAGGTGTTGGGCTCTGTCAGATGAACCTTGCTGCCAACTGTCTTTGGAAAACTGTGTTTAAGATCAGTTCCTCTTGGAAAATTTGTGTATGTGTATACAGACAAGGAAAAGAGAGGGCCAATAGCACTGCTGGGTGGAGCTTTGAGCCAGAATGGGAGTTCCTAAAACACTGGCAGCCTTCTGGACTGCCATTTGATAAAATAAACACACTAAGGGTCTGGTCACATGGACGTTTAGTGCGGGACTCGCAGCTGATCACTCCCGCAGTAAAGGTTCCTGTCTATATAGGCAAACCCGCTTCCCGCTCTGAAGCCGGCAGATTCCCGCGGTTTCAGCTTTCACCCGCGTTTTTTTGACACCCGTTGGAGCAGGTGTTTTCCGACATCTCGCGCTTTGTATCCGTGGTTTTGGTATCTGTACAGCAATCCGCCGTGACCACGCTACCCTCCCCCCCCCATTTTTTGGGTTTTTTTTTTGTTTCCAGTTTTAGTTATGCGCTTGTGCAAACAGGCGCTAGCTTTTATTTTGGTCTTTTCCAGCTGTCAAATGAGCAAAAAAACCTGCCGAGCACAGGCAGAGCTGGGAACTTTGTTGGGGAAGGAGCAAGTGAGTTCGAAGCTGCTCCCGGGTGTGTGCACCAGCCAGAGAGAGAAGGAGGAAGGAGGCGGGTTGGGAAGGGAAGCCGCTGCCGCCGGCCAGGGGACGAAGCCCAGGCACTGCCTCTCTGCCCAAAGGGGAGTGAAAAGTTAGGCGACTCGTCGGTGGCACTCCTGGCTCCTGTGCTTGGGTTGGGGTGTGTGTAATAATATATATATTAAAATAACCGCCTGTATGAACAGTACTTCGTGCGAGGGAAGCGGAAGACACGGGACCGTCTGACCACCTCCAAGCGATATAAAATGTCGCGGATATAAAAATCGCGGGAAAACTAGCGCGGTAAGAGGTCCGTGTGACCGGACCCTAAGAGTTTGGGAGCTTGTTTTTAGACGTCGTACATATCAGCTGTTAACAATAAACCCTAATTTAACCCTTTTCATTAGTTTTAACTTCATTTCAGTGTAGGGGATTATGGACTTCAACTCTGGAATAAAATCGGAGTTGTCATGAAAGTCAGTAATATCCCTAGGTACCTTAGAAAGTCAGTAATACCTGTGTAGACTTTTGACTGGTCCCAATGAAGCACTGCATGATCCCTGGCTTTAACCATGCATTTGGCCTGTGATCCAGAGGGATATGAAGTTACTAGTCATACATACACCAGATCTTTTTAAATTAAAGTTTTTAATCCCTGCAGTTTCCTTAGTTGAATCCTAAAATGCTGATGGCATGGGCATGAGAGTTTTGAAAAGAGCTGCAACCAGCAAGTAATCGGCACTACTTTCCCCTGAGGTGGAACATTACTATTATGCTTTAGTATAAGTTTCTGACTACTGAGATTTAAAAGCTACTTGTCTCATTAACTTTCTAAAGTTAATATATTTGTTGTTCTCATCAGGTTTTCATAGCAGTTTCCTGCTATTCTATTCAATTAGCAATATGTGAATACACTGTGTATGAACAGAAAGGTACTAATTATCATATCATTTATGCCAGTAATTTTTGTTGTTCGAAGAAGATGACATTTTGCTGGCGTCTAACTTCATTTCCACACAAATAAACATTTAGGTATTATTTTTAAAATACATGTAAGTCTAAATCTCAGACATCAGTATGTTTTGTGAGTGACTACTGCTTACATTCATTCATGAACACTCTAAGAAACATGGGCATCTAACAAAACAGTGCTGAATGGATGGAGTGAATCAATCATTGCTGTCATAATTAATCTTATTTAAAATATGTTTATCCAATTTTTCACCTGTAAAGCAGGACTCAAAATGCTTATAAAACTAAAAAGAAAAAGAGAAAGGGGAAAAAATTCCCTGTACTGACAAAGCTAGATAGATCTTCTAGTGAGATATTTCAAATCAGGAATATTCTGCTACTCATAGACTGTCAGATGGTTCCTGTATAATCTGTTTTTACACTTCTTCTCTCTAGCCAGGAGGGCTCCTCTGTAAACTCATGTCCTCTGTTTCTTATAAGGATATATTTTGAAATTATGACAACTGCTATTTGCACACCAGGTAACTGTTCCTTTCCAGGCTTGAGCAAGTGGGATGGTAGTTGTGGAAAGAGTTAAAAGAATTAAGCCCTTTGCAGAATTTTCTCCTCTGACAAACAGCTTCACAGACAGCACCTCATAGTATCTCCTTTTCAGGCTTGAAAGTCTGAGGGTGTTTCTTTCTCCTCCCTCAATAGTTTCTCCCTCATGATCTGATAATCAAAGTAAGTTATATGAGTAAAAGTAAAATGAAAGATTTAGTTAAATATTCCTGGAAGCAACTTCAAGGGCATGTTCCATTCTTGAATAAGGTGATTGAACAAGTAGTGGCCAGACAACTCCAAGCTTTCCTGGATGAGACAAATTGTCTAGCTCTCTGCTAATGTGGATATAGGCCCGGCTATGTGACTGAAACAGACTTGATTGAACTAGTGGATGAGTTGCTCTGGTGATTCTCCTGGACCTCTCAGTGGCTTTTGATACCATTGATCAAGGTATCCATCTGGGCTGGGACTGAGAGGTACCATTCTGTGGTGGTGCTGGTCCTACCTGGAGGACAGATTTCAGAATGTAGTCCTGGGAGATTGCTGCTTAGCCCCTTGGCCTTTTTGTAGATAATGCCAAGGGTTCAAATTATTTTCTATTGATTATTGCTGTTTTACAGGAATCTTTGGGGGGAAAGTCTTTGGGATTCCTGGTGGTGAGCAGTTTAAATCACTAAACACTGTTATAAAAGCAGGTGGTTTAAATCAATTTAATTGACATGTTCCAGCCCTTGCTTCCTAGTAAAGCTAATTTCAAGAAATAGGGAGGAAATTGCAGGTGTTTTATGCCCAGGTTAAACTTTGCCAATTTCCAATTAGCAGCTGACAATTTTCAATATTTATGAGAACCTCTCTACTTCAAAGAGATCAGTTCAAAAGTTCATTTCAGCTTCTGATTTTTTGGTAATTCTAAATAAGCATAACTTCTAAATAAGTTTTAATATATCAATATTGAACTATTGGAATCTATATGCAATATCTCTATATACTTGTCTTTTGTAGATTATTATTCTAAATAGAAAATATTTTGTTGGACACCTACATGAACTGGGCTGTTGTGAAAGCACCCCAATAATTAATTGTCAGTGAAAAGATTTAGAATAGAAGCCTTTTACTTCAAAGGAATAGGTCAGGATGTTGTTAGCAAAGCCTAAAATTGGGGTGAAACAAAGTATCTCTCCCTTATTATAACTGAATAGCAACGTTCTATATTGCAACATTCTAAATTTGGCCCCTTTAGTGTTAGGCCGGAAGAACTGCCACTCAGAAGACACTGGCTGGGTTGACTGGCTGCTTTGTGCAGTCCCACCCAGCGTTCCAAGGTCATTTGCATATGGTAGCTGATTGGACTTCACTCCATTCCACACCTCAAACTCCCCCCCCGGATGAAGCCTGCTGAGGGTGGGGTCTGAGGAGGAGGAGGAAGAGGGGGACCTCAGACAGATACAATGCCATGCTGCCCACACTCCAGACAAGCTGTTGCCAGTCTCCAGGTGACAGCTGGAGAGATCTTAAAGCTTTGGTGCTACTTCAAAGTTCCCCAGGAGCCCAAAACAGAGTAGTGTTTTGGAAAATCTTTAGGAATTGTTTGGTGCATTTACGATGGGGCTCCTGGGGAACTATTGTTGCCAATCTTGGCCCAGCACCCATCAAACCATTCTCTTCAACCCCCTGCTGTGCAGCTGACTTTCCCCTAGGGTTGCCAATCTCCAGGTGGGACCTGGAGATCTCCCACTGCTACAATTGATTTCCAGATGACAGAGATCAGTTTCCCCTGGAGAAAATGGCTGCTTTGGAGGGTAGACCCTATGACATTATACCTGCTGAGTCCTTCCACCCCCCTGCCCAATGCTGCCCTCCACAGGATCCACCCCCCAAACCTCCAGGTATTTCCCTCCTTAGAGCTGGCAACCCTACATTCCCCTCAGTGCCTGTTGGTAGGCATCTAAGCTTGGTCCTGTCACCTACTTTGGCCTTTGGGAGAAAACACATTGGGGCCAGTCCTGATAGGGTTGCCAACTCCAGATGGGAAATTCCTGGAGATTTGAGGGATGGAGCCTGAAGAGGGTGAGGTTTGAGGAGGGGTGGGACCTCAGACAGGTACACTGCCATAGACTCCACCCTCCAAACCAGTCAGTCCCACATAGGGAACCATTGTTGCCAATCTCCAGGTGAGGGCTGGAGAGCACTCAGAATTACAACTGCTCTGCAGAAGGGAGGGCAGAAGTCAGCTGAAGTCAAAGGGGCAGATAATGGTAGGATGATGGTTAGCTGGGAAGGAGATGGCGTTGCCAACTACATGCTGACAAATTCCTGGGGATTTGAGGGGTGGAGCCTGGAGAGGGTGGGGTTTGCAGAGGGGTGGGACATCAGACAGTTAGAATGCCATAGACTACACCCTCCAAACCAGCCATTTCATCCTGGGTAACAATTGCTGCCAATCTCCAGGTGAGGGCTACAGATCACTCACAATTACAACTGCTCTTCAGGTAGCAGAGATCAGTTCCTCTGGAGAAAACAGTGGACTCTGTCATTATACCCTGCTGAGGTCACCACAGCAAATTGACACTGTTTGCCCAAAGCCAGAGCACTGCCCCAGAGCCTCCTTCTAGATCTCATTGTATTGCTTTCACAACGGGCTTTACTGCTAGTAGCTATATATTGTAATAGAGAAACTCTCTTAATCTGTTGTATGTTTTAGAAGATATTTGTAAAGACAGCAGCTAGCTAAAATATTATTTACCAAGATTATGGTATAACTCTATATTTTGTGTAAAGCTGAATAATTTCTGCTACTAGGTTTAGCTTTTAAAGGCAGAGGGGTGTTTTGCTTAAGACACTCAGAACTAACCTGGCAAAGATCCATAATTACTTATGTTAAAAGCAAAATGTTAGAAGAGGATTCAGAAGTTAAGTTAAAAAGATGTCAAGACTAATGGGTCAAGATGTTTTTATACATTTAAAACTGACCTGCCAAGGAATAGGGTTAAATAAAGTTCAATTGTATTTTACATGAAAATAAGCTTAAATTCTTAAGGTGCTCTTGTTGTTAAAAGAGTAAATATCTCTGAATGTTTATAGCTGAGAAAGAAAGCCTCTGGATAAAATGTTTTCGAATGATCAATGAAAAAGAGAAAACAAAATAAGTTTTTAAGGAATTGTGTTTAAAGCTAAAAGAGCAAAAAGTTTGGAAAAACAAAGTACTCAATCATAGGTTTTTAAGGAGTATCAAGCTACTAACAAGCAGATGATGTCACAGAAATGAATCATGCACATTTGCTCATTAAAAAGTGCAGGTGGATCTTAAATCATGACTCTTGGCATCAATTAAAAGTGTCAATTAGAAATACACAATTTGTATTGTAGAATGGTGTCTCCTGCTGGTTAAAGTAAGCTAATGTGTTTTACAAATTAAAAGCTTTAATTTAGACAGAAAAATGTTTAAATCTTTGTAAACATATTCTATAAAATTCCCTGATGGACCAAAATGAAAACTGATATATAAATTCAGCACACCTATAAGTGTTTTATGACATAGGCTACTTTACAGCATTAGGAAAGTGTACATGTCAAGCCCGCCCTGGGCTCCAGTTCAAGATGGGGGAGGTCCAATGGCCCTGAAAGTTGAGGCCTATAAAAAAGAGGGGGAGCGTTGGGGCCTCAGATGGGTAGGGGATGGAGTTTGTCGGCACTCCGTAAGTCCCTCTACCTCTGTGCATCACTCCCCAGCTTCTCAGCATCCTCCCTGGACTCCTTCTCTCTCTGCCAGCGTCAGGTAGTTCAGAGCACGTCCTTCCTCCCCGGCCCCTTCACTTCCCTCTCCTTTATACCCAGTTCCCTCTCCCAGCACCATCTCCTGTCCCTGGGCTCCGGTTCAAGATGGGGGAGGTCCAATGGCCCTGAAAGTTGAGGCCTATAAAAAAGAGGGGGAGCGTTGGGGCCTCAGATGGGTAGGGGATGGAGTTTGTCGGCACTCCGTAAGTCCCTCTACCTCTGTGCATCACTCCCCAGCTTCTCAGCATCCTCCCTGGACTCCTTCTCTCTCTGCCAGCATCAGGTAGTTCCAAGCACGTCCTTCCTCCCAGGCCCCTTCACTTTCCTCTCCTTTATACCCAGCTCTCTCTCCCAGCACCATCGCCCATCCCCGCCTCCCTCTCATTCCTCCCAGCCCTGCCCCCCATGATAAGCTCCGATGCCATCCCTATAGCCTGGATGTGGTCGGAGCTATGCTGGTGGTGGTCCTGTCGGCCTGGGGCTGCGCTGCCACCGCCAGTGTGCGGGGTCTCGGACATTTGTGGGTTCGCCGTCAACCTCTTCCTGGCATCATCAGCCTCTCCTGCTGCTCCTGGGGACTCTTTGCTTCACGGTCAGACTGGTCCGGACTGTTGTGCCTTGGCTGCGCTGATGGGGTTCAGCGTTGTGAGGTCCTCTCAGTCCGTGGGTCTACTGGGTGAGTTGGTGGTTGTTGGGGTCCCTGGGGTGTGTGGGTTAAGTCCCGGATCCCGGAACTGGGACAGTACATATAAGAGTTTAATTGTGAAAACAGTGTTGTAATGTTGTATTTTTCCAGAGATTCAATGTATCCATGTATTCTTCGATAGAAAGAGGTCACAAAATGCCAGCAGAGGTGTTTTTGTAACATATATGCCTGTATAAATATAAGAAAACTAATTTTGTAACAGAACTGACAGAGTTTTGTGCTGAAAATGAACTCAGCCTGAGAGTTCATTCAAAGGTGAAAGGAATCTGGGAGTAAAGCCAAAAGAAGTAAACAAAAATATAAATCAAATAGTTACCATCAATCCGGAATATCGGAGTGGCCCACTCTCAGCCTCACCAGCGAATATCTGGACAATGGGACTGATCTTAAGACCTGAAGACAGAAGGAATACAGATAAAAGCCATTCATCTTAAGGTTACTTTGATGTAGCGAGCATTTATTGTTAAGATTGTTTTTAAGGGATTTTAATATTTTTATTGTTTTATTCCTATTGGCCTGTTGGCCATCTTCTGTAAGCCACCCAGAGCCTGTTTACAGGGTGGGCGGGGTATAAATGTAAATATAAATAAATAAATAAAATATAATGAGCATAATGAGCACTGCACCTGCATTGTGTGGGTTGAGAGGCAGCCAAGTAACATCCTGTGTGTCAAATATGTGACTGATGATGGGCCAGACAAAGAAAACTGAACTGAGCATGTCTAAGTGATGTCAGTGATGATGTAAAATGAGGAGGAGCAAGAAGAGTATATAAATCTGCTCTCTGTATTTGCTCATTGAACACCCACGCTGAATTTTAGCCATGAGGTGATCCTTATTCAAATAAAAATTCTTTACTGCCTGGATGATTGTTTAAACTGTGTGGTTTATTGGCTAGCCACACAAGTCAAAGAACCTTAGCGCCCTCAGGGCGTTGGCAACATTTTCATTTTGGTCCCTATGCTCTTCAACATCTACATGATAATCTGGGGCTGCGATCACACACACCAAATAATCCATTTTCACTTTCAGTGCACTTTTGAATGGGATTTTGCCAGTTCACATAGTGAAAATCCAGTTGGAAAGTACATTGAAAGTGGATTATTTAGTGTGTCTGATCGTAGCCTAGGTGAGGTCAGCTGGAGATATTCAGCTCTATCTTCCAGCTGATCCCAGAGAGGCTGTATAATCCCTCATCTGGTGTCTGGACACAGTTTAGGAATGGATGCAGGTTAATAAACTGAAGCTTAATCTTGACAAGACTGAAGTGATACTGGTGGGTGGGAATTGTGACCTGGAATTTAAGGTTTCACCTGTTCTGAATGGGGTTGCACTCCCCTTGAAGCAGGGCTCTTTTTGTAGAAAAAGCCCAGCAGAAACTCATTAGCATAATAGGCCACACCCAACAACAGGAACTCATTAGCATATTGGGCCACACCCCTGACAGCACAGCTCATTAGCATATTAGGCCACACCCCCATGTTACTAGAAGTGTGGTTATCCAGCTACACCCACCTTTTGCTTGTTATTCTGTTTACCTTGTTTGTTGTCAAAACCCAGGGCCTTTTTTTTTGTAGCAGGAACTCCTTTGCATGTTAGGCCACACACCCCTAATGTAGCCAATCCTAATGAGTTCCTGCTGTTGGGTGTGGCCTATTATGTTAATGAGTTCCTGCTGGGCATGGCCAACTTGGGAGCTAGCCAGAATTCCGTTCCTGTGTGTTCCTGCCCCAAAATAGCCCTGCCTTGAAGGAATTAGTCAGTAGTCGGTTCCGGTTGATGGCGGCAAGCTCACGGACTCACCTCCCGGACCTCCCGGGGGTGTCTCCGTGCTCTGGCAGATGGAGGGGGTGAGCAGGCTCGTAAACCCCCCCCCCCAGGAGCCCGGGGAAGGGCACCTGGCCAAGGAGCTTTGAGGAGGCAGCCTCTTCTCTGGCTGAATGCCAGAGAATCGAGGCTTCCCCTTGCTCCAGTGGTCCATCCAGCCGAGACCTGATAGTACAAGTGAAGCTAGCCGGGTCAAGCACAGGAGATCAGACCCTGACATCACCGGAAGTGTGTCATAAGGCCACACCCCCTGACATCACCGGAAGTGTGTCATAAGGCCACACCCCCTGACATCACCGGAAGTGTGTCATAAGGCCACACCCCCTGACATCACCGGAAGTGTGTCATAAGGCCACACCCCCTGACATCACCGGAAGTGTGTCATAAGGCCACACCCCCTGACATCACCGGAAGTGTGTCATAAGGCCACACACCCCTGACATCACCGGAAGTGTGTCATAAGGCCACACACCCCGCCCCCAACGGTCCCGGCCGCCACCGCCAGCCTTGCTGCTCCACTGCCGAGCCCCATGAGGGGCCCAGCGGTGGACCTGCAAGGCCAGCAGGAGTGCAAGGAAGCCCTGGAAGGCCCTCCCTGGCCCCAGGCAGGCAGGGGTGGGGAGAGGCAGGGAGGAAGCAACTTACCCTCCCTCTTCTCCTGCCTCCTCCTGGCTGAATGAGGGCCGGAAGATGGGCGGCCGGAAGCAGGGGGCAGGGCTTCATCATGTGCCCCGCCCCCATGTACCTCACCCGGGGGGAACTGTGATCCCCCGCGATCCCCCCCAAAATGACCTCTGAATTCGGGCCATAACAGTTCTGCCACAGGGCAGACCAAATCTTAGGGAATTGGACATTGGCTGTGAGGCATGTGCGAGCTATTTTGCAGATAAAGTCTTGGCGCTCCGCGGCAACCTCCCCACCACAGTTGATACAATGAGTGAACTTGAGACCCCTTGCACGTCTTCGATTCCGGCTTTGGATTCTTTTGGCCTGGAGGAAGTCGACAGATTGCTCAAGACTGTACGCCCAACCACATGCAGCCTAGATCTGTGCCCCTCCTGGCTGATCAAAGGGTTTTGTGATGCCCTTAGGGAGATTATCAACAAGTCCCTTGTGGAGGGACGGTTCACGGGGGCACTCAAGGAAGCGATGGTCCGCCCTCTCTTGAAAAAGCCATCCCCTGGAGCAGCTGGGAAGGCCAGAGGACGAGAAAAAAGAAGAGGACGATAAGTCCAGTGGAGAGCTGGAAACTGGTTCGTCTGGTGAGGACTCTTTGTCTGAGCAGGGGGCATCAGCCCCGAAAAGTTCCTACAAACTGCGGAAGTGAGAGAAGAAGAAGTAAAGGCTGAAGGACTCTGAATTGTGCCTTTGAGAACTTTGGTTCTAGGGGATGATGGGGGGCACTGTTATTGGGCAATTAAATGTAACTGGGGATGGTTAAAAGGGTTAAAAGATTGACACAGTTTGTAAGAAGTACAAAGATGAAAAGTCTGAATGAAGTATAAAAAGCTAGTTGGAGATCTCCTCTCTTGGGTTTTTAGTTAGTAGTGGGTTCTTTACTTTCTCCCTTATATGTAGCTTTCCCTTTCCTTTTTTTCTGTTCTAGTTTTTGTAGTGTTTAAAAAATCAATAAAAAATCCCCTCTGGGGTTTTTTAAAAAAAGAATTAGTCAGTAGTCTGGGGATGCTCTAGCACCTAGGCCTACTGCTGGATAAACAAGTGGCAACAGTGGACAGGTTTGTCTTTTACACAGCCTTAGCCAGCTGTGACCTTTCCTGGGCAGAAAAAAAAATCTGTCCACTGAGGTGCATACCCTGATTACATCAGAATTAGATTACTGCAATGTGGGACTGCCCTTGAGGAGTGCTGAGAAATATCATTTGGTACAAAATGCTGCAACCAGGAGTGGGTGGTAGGGACCATATAACTCCAGTCTTGTTCCATCTACACTGGCTCCCAATTTGTTTCTAGGCACAATTCATAGCACTAGTATTGACCTTCAAAATCCCTATAAGGTTTGGAATCAACATACCTGAAGCCTACTCCCTTATGAAGCTGCCCGACCACTAGGGTCATCTTCAGAGCCACTGCTTTGGGTGCATCCACCTTCTCAAATTAGGTGGGAAGCAACCAAGGAGAGGGCATTCTCAGTCTTGTCACCAAAGTTCTGGAAATGTCTCCCCAGGGACATTTATCTGTCCCCTTCTGATGCCAACTACCACCAGAAGGTAAAGACTATTTTTGTTTCATTTGGCATTCCCTCAATGGTCTCTCCTTTCTAACCAATGTTTTAATTGCTTTTTTAAATGTTTTATATGTATTTTAACTCTGTTTTGATTGCTTTAATGATGTGTGCTTGCAGGGGGTGGACTTTAATAGTTTTAAAATGTGAGTTTATCATGTCTATTTTAGATTGTTAGGTGTCCAAGTAAACGTTGCTATTTGCCACATTGCTCTGTGTGTCTCTCTCTCTGTGTATGATAACAATAGACAGGAAAAGAGAATAATTTGCTGTCTGAAATATATATATGTGGCAGACACCTCATACAAGCAACCCACCTGAAGGAAGGATCAGGGCATGAAGCCAGCATGGAAGATGGCAAGCCTATAGGGTGCATCTGGCCAGACACACATAACATGGGGCACAGCTAGCCATATGCATAGTGGTGAAGGGTGAGGTCAGGCCCCTGAGACGGTGGGGCAACAAGGTGCAAGCATGGTGGCAATTATCCCAAGCTGAGGCAACTGTTGGGGAGAGATTTAAAGGTGGTTGTGCACAGGAGCTGGGAGGCAAAGCAGAAGGCAAGACTCAGCAGGTACAAGAGAAAGGAAGGCAGCAGATGCTGACATGAGGACGGAGCTAGGGAGTGAGGGAACTGTGCTAAGGTTGAAGCAGACAAATGCATGGAAATGCATGGAAAAGGCAAGTCACCAACAAAGAGTTATTTGCCCTGTCCTTTCTGCCGTCTGCCTCTTTCTTTGACTGTAGAGGCCTGACCACCTCCTAGCCTCTTAAGGGCCCCAGTGCTGCAGGAACCCCAACCCAGTCCAGCTGTAATGGTCAAGCCATCTTGAACATGCTTTAGTCAGTAGTGTTATTCATAATTAACATTCTGTTTGGCATGGGAGATACAGTATCAAACTTTTTTGAAATTGTTTGTTTCTATTGGAGTTCTTGATATAAAGACAAGTTTTATTTGAATGTCCACGGGTAAAGTTGATTCAGGTGGGTAGCCATGTTGGTCTGAAGAAATAGATCAAAGTTTGAGTTCAGTGGCACCTTTAAGACCAACACAGTTTAATTCTGAGTATAAGATTTTGTGTGCATGCACATTTAATTAGGTATCTGATGAAGTGCCCATACACATGAAAGTTTATACCCAGAATTAAACTTTGATGATCTTAAACTTTGTCCCATGGGTAAAACAGTCACCAACATACACACGAAAGATAATGGAATCCAGGTAAAATATTGCAATGTTCACTTCACTTAATTACTTGATGGGGATAAATTAGTAAAGGCAGTTTTGATTTAGTGAGGCTCTGAGAAGCTCAGACTTTTTTTTTAGGTACTTTCATTCTTTGAAAAAAAATAAAACAAAAAGATGTTATTTTCTTCAAGAATGAGAGCTATGTTTTGTTTAATAAATTGTAAGCACTTTTGAACTTCTTCCATTATTGCAAGAAGCCATCAATATTGAGATTTTGATAATGTAAGGATTATAATAAATTCAAATGATTAATTAGCTGAAGGGAACATGATTAAATAGCTCAAATTTATTTAATTAGTTTACAGATCCAAAATCAAATGGTGTAACTCATGTGTAAATAAGCCTGTATATCTTGGCCTTAGTCTCTGTGATAGCATTTTGTAAACTTCTTTGTGCTTTTCAGAATACAGCAAGTTAGTAATCTAAAATAAGCAAATAAAGAAACATGACTATGCATCTGAATATAGATAACTGATTTAATTGGAGCTATAGTGCTCATTATTCATTCATGGCTGAGACCTGGAATTCATTGTCAATGCCAGAGCTCCTGAGAAAATTTTAAACAGTAACACTGACAATGATAGTCTTACCATGAAGCAGTCCTTTTGAGAGGAAGATTCCAGGAGGCATGCCATGTCTATCTCCAATGGCATCCCTATATGTCATTTAAACTGCAAACAATGAAGTGTTTAATTTAGTTTCAGGTTTAACCATCAAGTTCCTCCCAAATGCTAGAGCATTCCCTGTGTGAAGTGCTCTGTGCAATGACATCACTTTGAAGTGATGTGATTGCAGTACACATGCAAAGCATGCACACCAAAATATTCAAAGACGACTGGAGCCCCCCCCCTCCCCGAACATGGTAAGAATCTGGTAGCAGCAAAAAAAATTAACAAATCCTGCCACAAGCCTCTGTGCCAGTATATCCCTTCCAGGTACAACCTAGAATTGACAATGTGTAGCTCTAGGAACCACCAGAAATTCTACAATTGTATAAACCAGTACTAATATTGGCAGTGTTGGTGATGTCACATGTCCCCATGACCCTGCCCTTTAACCTTCCTGCTGGTTGCCAGGCTTGGCCTAGCAACCCTACCCAGTTGCACAATGGTTACTAGAACAGGGCTCGGCTCAGTTGCACAGTAACTGAGTAAAAAGCCTGGGATCCAGTAGAAACATAGCAGCATATTTTGAGCTTGAATGTTAATTGAGATCAGTGTCCTATCTGAATTTAATATTCTTAAGACTTGCTGTCTAATATTTATGAAACTGAGAGCTATGGCACCACTATAGTATCTCCTGAAGAAGATCCATTTTTTGAAATGTTGTTATGTAATCCGGAGACGACGTTGATTATGTACCTTGGTTCAAGGATTTTCTATTGTGTTGTGCATCATATTGTAGTGTTTTAGATTGCAATACATAAACAGCATTCTTTATAAGTCTTATGACTGTTTGATTGTGGGTCAGACTATCACGACTGTTGGCTTTATACTTGTTTAACTGGAACTGAGCTGGACCAGGCTGAGTTGAGTTGTGCAATGTCCACTGCATGTGTAGGTTTTGTGGGTAATGAGTTTCTAGTAGTCATTGCTGGGCCTGTCTCCGGTAAGCCTCTTCCATCAGGAGACATAACAATGGAGGATAGACTTTTGCTCGGGCTGGTGCAGCCTTCCTGTCCACTCCTGCTTCCCTCCCATAGCTTTGCTCTACAGAAACCAAAGCTTGGAAAAATTGTTTTAGTTGCCTAGTAACCCCAAGCAGCCACTGAAAGTTCTGTGGGTATTCTTTCCTTAAAGCTTCAGGCATGTTTCTGTTATTTTGAGGAGTTTTAATACCCTAATGAATTTTTAAAAAAAATATTTTCTGCAAACCTGGAACTTCTGGAGATAAGGAGTTTGGGAGTGCTCCTGGATGCCTCCTTAACTATGGAGGCCCAGATAGCAGCCACTGCCAAATCAGCCTTTTACCATCTTCGGCTGATCAGACAGTTGGTTCCCTTTCTCAAATGCAATGATCTGGCAACAGTGATCCACATGATGGCCACCTCGAGATTAGACTATTGTAATGCTCTCTACATGGGGCTGCCCTTGTATCAAATCCGGAAACTGCAGCTGGTGCAAAATGCCACGGCCAGGCTTTTGATGGGACTCTCTAGATGGGAGCACATACAGTCTGTGTTGAAGGCATTGCACTGGCTGCTGATAGCATACCAGATCCATTTCAAGGTGCTGGTTCTTACCTTTAAAGCCTTATATGGTTAGGGACCTACATACCTGAGGGACCGCCTTTCCCCATATGTCCCCCAGAGAGCATTGCGGTCAGAGGATCAGAACTGGCTGGCCCTCCCAGGTCTTAAGGAGGCTAGGTTGTTGACGACCAGGACCAGGGCATTCTTGGTGGCAGCCCCAACCTGGTGGAATAAACTCCCGGAGGAGACCAGGACCCTGCAGGACCTTCTACAGTTCCACAGGGCCTGTAAAATGCAGCTCTTCCACCAAGCTTTTGGGAGCTACAACCACCACCACCAATGAAGAACATCAGATGGGAGGGGGCCCTGGATTCTGGAATCTGCCACCAACAGACTAAAGAACAGTGGGTACTGCAAGGACAATCAAAATGAACACTGTGAGCTGACTGCAATTTGAGAACTGTGAATAATGGCTGCTACCATTTATGGACAACAATGACTACTAGCACTTTATTATGGTTTTAATCATAACTTATGTTTTTAATGTAATTATTTGTTTTATGTAAGCCACCCTGAGCCGGCTTTGGCTGGAAGGGTGGGGTAGACGTCCAATAAATAAATAAATTCTTTAAGTTTTTAAGAGAAAACCTCTCAGTCTGTCCCTAGCTCCATTGTGTGGCTCTATTAATCAATTCCTCTATGGCATAGTTCAGGAAAAGATACATTGATAACTAATTGAATTGCTAAAATCAATAAATGGACAATCTCTGGGATCTTTTGGAAATGGTTCTAATTCTGGCATCTTACCATATTTTCAGCAATGTGAAGAAATGGTTCTAATTCTGGCATCTTACCATATTTTCAGCAATGTGAAGAGACCCTTAGGGCTTAGGGTGGGATAACAAATCGAAGTAATAAATAAATAATAAATAAATATCATGCATACACAGTTGAACTGTACATATGGAATCTCCTCTAAGAATCAAATGAGATGGTCCCTTGCTCTAAAAGAGCTCCATACATAACCAGTTTATTTACATTCTCACTGTAGCCACTGAACTCCTTGTCTGCTAACTTGCTTTTCTGAATTCTCATTTGCAGTAGTTACAATACCATGATATTCTTCATGAGGATAAAATCCCCTATTTGGATACCCGGGGCCTTCTCCAATTGGAAAAATTGCTACCTATGAAGAAGAGATAATCAATTAGTGTAAGTAAAGGATAAAATGCTTCTAGAGGCAAACAATCCACAGTAAATAAAACTTGCCCTTTCCCCATGTGATTTTATTTGCTAAACATCTGAAAACATTTCCGTTCACAAGTCTGCTACAGCAATTTAAATTCTTTTTATCTGCCAAAGAGCAGCTGTGCACAGTTTTGTTTTGTGTAAAATCAGCATAAAAACAAGAAATGAGTTAGCAAACTATAAATAAAATGTTTTACTTTTGATGAAGTCGATGGTTTTCCTAGTCCACATAAAAGAGCTGGAAATGTGACTAGAGAAATAAAATATATGTTTGGAAACTTTTTGGAGCAACTGTACAGTCATATGAAAAGGCACCTACCTAAACAGCATGTAATATAGATTCAGATTTCTGTTCTATTTCCAAGAAAAGCAATAATGCATCCTTTTGCAGCAGTGAGATTTTTATCATTTTCCTCAACCATAGAAATCACTCAACTGCAACAAAATTGAGGGGAGGGTGTCATTTCTGTAGCACTGAAATGTTATGTAGGAATGCTGAGTACAACACAAGCACAATCACTGGACAAACTTACTTTTATCTAACTTACTTGATAAATTACACATGTAGGGAGTTTTTGGTCTTCCTGCCCTGATTGTTTCATCAATGTGCATCTCAAGAGCTATGCTAATGTGGTATGTTGGTCTTCTTCACAGTCTTATGCTACAGGACCATGTCACATCTCATCAGTAAGTAACACAACAAAAAGATCAATTTTATTTCTATAATACTGAAAAACAAGCATGAAATTTCTGTCTAGCATACTTTCCTTTAGTAAATAATGTATTACTCTTTTAGTCATTGCTCAGGATAATCTGATCATAGGAGATCTGAAAAGGAAAGAAAGCGAGTGAGTGATTCACTTCTTGAACATGTAAACAAATCAAAAAGGTTTACATCAGTTCTGAGAAAGTTATCCCAGGAAAAGTAGTAATATAACCTGACAATCCAGATTGTCTGGATGCAATTGAAAAAGTAGCAATTTCCAAAATATTACTAAGGACACCTTTTAATTAGGAATATGTAATAGTTTAAAAAAAAATCCACCCCCACCCCCATTAATGCCACATAGAAATCTGAAGAGGATCATTTTAAATTAAACATGCTTTTTAAAAAAAAAGATAACCTGTTATTTCATCTGGTCATGTTAATTCAGTATTATGAACCATGTTTTATTTGATGCCCAGCAAAAGTTCACAGAAACATTGTTGCATGTTAGGGTTCACACTGAGGAAAAGCATCCTTTTGAAAGATGCAGCAATGCAGTCTTTAAAAAATGGAAGAATTTATTTTATATTATCTATATTTCTTTATTTTATTTGAGAAGAACAAATTCCTTACTGATTATATCCAACAATTTAGTGAAAGAGGTCTTTATTTTGCTAGATGTTGTGATACATAAATGCAGATAAGACAGGGATACTGCATTTTCCACAAGGTATTATAAATAGATACTTTACAATTATTTTAATAGATCATGCATTGTAGCTGTATTATCCTTGAAATTCTAATTTGGTCAATGTAACTGCGTATGTGCAAGGCCTCCATAAAAGGATAGTCAACCTGGCAATGGGTATAGCTAATCAGACTGAAGTTGTCACCTCTTTTTTCCATTTAAAGAGGAAAAGTTATTATGATATTTCCTATTTTAATATACTTTGATAGATTTCATTTTAGTATTTTCTTCTTCAGCAGCTTCAGTAGCTTCAATAAATATTCACCCTGAGGGCTATCTGAATGTATGTTATATCCTCTAGCTGTGGACCATTTGGCCGTGCTTAATAAGCTGGGGTATACAATTAGTCGTCTGTGCCCATTGGCACTGGGACAACTTATTCATTTTTGAATTGAAATGTATTCATCCCTGCTGCCATAAAGCAAATTGTGTTTGAGAGAACAGTGAGATTAACCAAATGGCTTGGAACCTATTCAGGCAGTTCATGAGTGGATCAGGCTGCATGTTTCCTAGGTCTAAAAATGATGTTGCTTCATTATTGTGAAATGATTCTGCTGCCATGTGTTTCTCTATTGTAATCAAATTATGAGATGCCATGATTTATGGAAGAAGAGGCATTCAACAACCTTGCAATGGCAGTGTGAGAAATCTGTCCTGAGATCTATTCACCACAATTAGTTATTCAGAATACTCTTGGATTTTATTCAAGGGGCATTCTCTGGTGCTTCTTTATTTAGGGCACTTGACATAGCAGTGTTTGAATGCCAAGAGAAAATTAATACAGGCATCTTTACAAATAGCACTGCAAACAAAGAAGCAGTAATGGTATTACTGTGTATGAAAAGATACAATCACTAAAAAGTAGTTAAATGGTTTGACTAATGAGAAGTGTATGAAGAATCTAGAGATTGATCTGTTGACTCTCACATCAATGAGTTCAAAGTCATGTAGGCATTTCATGTACTGAGGAGGTTGCACTGTCTTTGTAGCCTGTGTATTGTACATAATTACAGGTTTGTAATTTAAGGGCCACTTCATATATCTCTGATCATACGGTGGATCTTCAAAAAGATTAACTCTCCATTAGTCATTCTAAACTTCCCTCAGTACATGTATAGAAAGAATGAGTATCCAATTTGGGGGATTTGTTTGCCCTTTGAAAGCTGTTAAGACTGAACCACTGCTTTGAAGGGATAATGGGAACCATGCACTTGCATTGTTTCCAAAGTACATCACACTTTGCTGCCACTTCTATATATGCTAGATCAATAGCGTGGTTTTTTTTAATCAGCCCTTGTGAGAGTAGAAGTGCTAGCAGAAGAGGAATATGCAATGCCACAGAGGCTGACACAAGCATGTGGAATGCAAGTCTAGGATCCAAGCCACTATAGGGTCCTGTTGTTGTTGTTCAGTCGCACAGTCAAGTCCGACTCTTTGCGACCCCATGGACCAGATCACGCCAGGCCTTCCTGTCTTCCGCTGACCTCTGAAGTTTGCTCAATTTCATGTTTGTTGCATCTATGACACTGTCTAACCATCTCATCCTTTGCCGTCCCCATCTTCTTTGACCTTCAGTCTTTCCCAGCATCAGGGTCTTCTCCAGTGAGTGCTCCCTTCGCATTTGGTGGCCAAAGTATTTGAGCTTCAGTTTCATTATCTGGCCTTCCAGGGAACAGTCAGGGTTGATTTCTTTTAGGATTGACTGATTTGATCTTCTTGCAGTCCAAGGGACTCTCAAGAGTCTTCTCCAGCACCATAGTTCAAAAGAATCTACTCTTCAGCGCTCAGCCTTCCTTATAGTCCAACTCTCGCAGCCATACATGAGTACTGGGAATACCATTGCTTTGACCATGCGAACTTTCATTGGCAGGGGGATGTCTCTACTTTTTATCATGCTGTTTAGGTTTGCCATCACTTTCCTCCCAAGAAGCAGGCGTCTTTTAATTTCATGGCTGCTGTCCCCGTCTGCGGTGATCTGGGATCCCAGGAACGTGAAGTCTGTCACTACTTCCACGACTTCCCCTTCTATTTGCCAAGGAGTGATGGGGCTGGATGCCATGATCTTAGTTTTTTTTATGTTGAGCTTCAAGCCCACTTTTGCACTCTCCTCTTAGCTAGCTGCCTATAAATGTTTAATTTTTTTACTGTAAGCTGTTCTCATTAAAACAAAATTAACTTTTAAAAAGATAAGCAAAACAAAACAAAATGATCCAGTCAATGTTTTCGATTGATTGGTAATCCTAAATGGAACACCAAACCAGTAGAAGTATTTGAACTTTTGTATATAGATAAATCAATGTACAAAAGGATAGAGAGATGTCTTCCCATCAGTTGCTTCCCAACACTCACAAAACATCAGAAGAGCAGGTAAATTGCTGTGGAATAAAAGAAAATAGAAGGGGGAGGTTTCCCTTCAGGTTTCCCATCTGCCAGACAGTAATTTGATGTCTGGGAGGCACATCACACTCTGAAGATGGGCTTTCTGAGCTACTGGAGCTCATACAAACATATGGGAGGAAAAAAATAATATCTTTACTTAACATACAATGAGAAAAAAATGTGCAGAGGCCATATAGGAAGGAACTTAAAGCATCCTGTTTCATATCAACATGTTGCTTTGTTCATCTCAATTCTCCCCAGCAATTTTTCTTCCCTTGACTGTGAAGAAACACTCTAATCATCTGGCCAAACATGCCAGGAACAAATGAAATGATTTATACTGTTTTCTTTTTTTCTTGTAGGTGTTGAAATCAAATACAGAGCTTCCTTGAAGCTAAAACTATAAATGGAAATTATCTGATTAAACTAAGGCTGTGAAGAATGTTATTGGTAAATAATTTCATCATAAGAAGGGGACTTCAGGGGCCCTGAAATATTTCCTGAAATATCACTTTTGCTGACCTGCTTTTACAGAATTTGCCTCATTTTTTCCCTTTGGTTATCCATAATATGATCTGTGCCTGTTATGATATGCTGTTTTGCTGGATTTTGTGCAGAACCAAGGTGCTTATAATGGGCTGGATCGAGAGAGTTTCCCAATGATAGAATGGAACTTTCTTGCCTTCCTCTTCCCACAGCACCCTACTGTTCTCAATGAAATCAACTGCCTAGAGAGGTGGTTAACTCCCCTTCACTGACAGCTTTCAAGAAGAGGCTGGACGAATATTTGTCAGAGATGCTTTAGGCTGGTCCTGCATTGGGCAGGGTGTTGGACTAGATGGTCTGCATGGCCCCTTCTAACTCTATGATTCTATGATTCTACATGCTGCTTCTGGGGAGTAGGGGACCCAGAGGAATCACTTGAGAAAAATCTGCAGTCACAAGATGGAATCAGCAGAAATTACCAATTCAGATGTATTCCACTTGGGAACAGGCAATTATTTATTATTTACTATTATTTACAAAATGAATATCCCACCTTTTTACCCTTACAAGGGCCACCGAGGTAACAAACAATGAAAAATTACATTATAAAAACATGTTAAAGCATATATCTCTAAAACAACCTTTAAAAAGAATTATAAACAGAGTTAAAATACAAACAAAGCAGTTGAAATACATACAAAACACTAGCAACATTGGTTAGGAAGGAGGAATTATTGAGGAAATTTCAAATGAAACAAACAAACAAAAAAGGCTTTACCCACTGGCAGAAGCAGGCCCATAGCTATGGTGGGGCCTCCAGGGACCCACCCCCCAACTTCCTCCTGTTGTACATATTAGATTCCATGTCAAAAATGAAGTCAAATGAGGAGGAAGTTCTTGTATTTTATTGCAATGAAATACGGAAAACAGGCCAAAGGACCCATCAAAACTGACTGCTTTCTTCTCAGCATATTCAGGAAATATGCTTCAATTAACAGGAAAACAATTAGACCAAATAGTTAATCAAAAATTGACGACTTTCTTCTCTTTCTTCTTCTTCTTGAGCCTATTCTGAACATATTCAGGAAATACATGATATTTTATACATGGACTGACATCATCAAGCAAACAATATTCAAACAGCATAATTGGTCACAAAAGACAGTGATAATTTGAGTAATAATCCTCTGATTGGCCAGATATAAAGAAACATATATCTACATCAAACTAAGTGTTTACTTAACCTAACCTAAATGATAATGGGCAAGGATTCTTCATATCAGACTAAAATCTTATCTGACCCAGACATTGAAAAGTTTGCCCTAAGAACTACAGAATCATGAACTTTGTACCTATTATGTTGTCTGCTAACAATATCAGACCTACAAGAGGAAAGCCTTCTATATAACAGGCCTTTCTAACATCCTAAAAAAATATTACTTAAAGAACAAATGTATAAAAACCAGAGAAATATGAACATGAACAATCAAGAAGAAAAAATCCTATATATAAAAATCTTTATATTCCCATGCATAGTGCACTCCCAAGGCCTGTTAGCCAAATTGCTTTATTAATAAAGATGGGGAATTTAAATATATTAAATGGCAACTGGCAAATAGGGAGCAATAACCTTTGTATACAGGAGTCCTGCCTTTTCCAGAGCACCAGAAATTAGGCATAGAGACCAGATCTTAATTAAATGGTTTCTTTACTGGAAGATATGCACTCATACAAATAAACACAATCACACACTCAACAATACAGTACTAGGAAAATTGGGTGAAAGGGTACAGAAACATTCACATTAGCGGAAGTTTGTTGGTTGTGCAATCCTGACGTGATGAAGCGATCCTTACAGTGGAAAAATAGGCGAGACTATAAGGGAAAATGGGGCCATATTCTGAATCAGCAGAACACATGGAGAGGCTCTGGGCAGCGCTACACCGAGAGTCAGCAAGATAGGGTGGGGTTAGGTATACAGGAAGAGAGACGGGGAGCATGGTGGATCCTGCTCTTTTTATACACTATTTAGACTTGGAGGTGGGCTTCACTGGCCACTTCCCCAGGAAGTTGCTTAAGCAAAAACTAGATGCAGGAGAGTGGTGGGGCTTAATGGTTGGGAAATATTGATTCCATTACTACTAACGGTGGCACCTTTAGAAGACAATAGCAGAAGCGACCAGGGTCATTAGTCTTGATGGCCCGATGATCGCTCTGGCTGATGGGCTTGGCAGGTATGTGTCAGTTGGCTAATCCCTTTATGCAAGCAGTTTTTTTGTTATACTGGGCAGCATACATGTGTTATCTGGCAAGGGGGGGGGGGAGATGTGCCTGCGTGCCAACAGAGATTTCTCTTCATGGAGTCTCTGTGGAGATGTTCATATTTCCTTGCATTACATGGTGTTCCTCCACAGCATGCTTTTACTAGCTTCTGTGTGCTATTCACAGCCAGGGTGCTTGGCTCAACTCTGCTGCATTGCAGGTGGAGTGGCAGGTAACCCATGGATCCATCCTTGGTCTGGCACGTCATCTCAAGGGGAGGCTTCCCTCATCTGGGCTCGTGTTCACAGTCCAGATAGTTGGCATCAGCTAGTGGTCATCACACATTCCACTTCCCTTGGCACACTTATTGCACAGTCCAGTTATTAAGACACAAGTCCATAAGAGCGTTATAAGCTCCTTGCAGGGCAACAAGTCCCCACGACTTTTGGGAAGAAGTGGAGTGAGCTCACATGTGTCTACAACCCAAGCTGCGAATTTGTGGATTTGAGTGCAGGTTCGCGGCCCCTGTTTCTCCCCCCCAAAGCATTTAAAGGGTCCCTTTAAATGCTTTGGGGGAGAAGCGAAAGTTGTGCATCTGCACTCCAAGCCATGAATTTGCAGCTTGAGGTGCAGGTGCACACAGCCTTCCCCAGCTTCTCCCTCAAAGCATTTAAAGGGATCCTTTAAATGCTTTGTGGGGAGAAGTGGAGGCCATGTGCAGGGGGCACACACAAATTTCAGTGCCCCCAAACTTTTTAAAAGCCTCCCCAAATTAAAAAATCCTGGCTACGGGCCTGCTAAGAAGTGCAGCAGCAATGGGTCTTTTACATGACAAGCTTCTCTACAGTTTCTTTGCATGGGTCCCTGGCAATGACCCCCCCCCCCCCAATACCACTAGGGCTTTTTCATTTTTTTTAAAAAATCTGTTATTAAATACTATCAATATAACATTATGACAATATGTGTAGCAGGTTCTTTATATTTTCAGTTCTCAGCTCTTGAAAGTGGTGGGGGAGCCCTTCATCCCCCCTACTGTTGTCCCTAGCAGGATCAGACCTCTGCAGCATTTGCAAAACTTTAAAAAGTGCTAAAATGGTGCTGTGATGGATTTGGAGAAATGCTATTATCTACTTTGGCCCTAAGTCTCTAGCCCCTATTTTGTTGTTGTTCAGTTGCACAGTCGAGTCCGACTCTTTGCGACCCCATGGACCAGATCACGCCAGGCCTTCCGGTCTTCCGCCATCCTCTGAAGTTTGCTCAATTTCATGTTTGTTGCATCTATGACACTGTCTAACCATCTCATCCTTTGCCGTCCCCGTCTTCTTTGACCTTCAATCTTTCCCAGCATCAGGGTCTTCTCCAGTGAGTGCTCCCTTCGCATTTGGTGGCCAAAGTATTTGAGCTTCAGTTTCATTATCTGGCCTTCCAGGGAACAGTCAGGGTTGATTTCTTTTAGGATTGACTGATTTGATCTTCTTGCAGTCCAAGGGACTCTCAAGAGTCTTCTCCAGCACCATAGTTCAAAAGAATCTATTCTTTGGCGCTTGGCCTTCCTTATAGTCCAGCTCTCGCAGCCATACATGACTACTGGGAATACCATTGCTTTGACCATGCGGACTTTTGTTGGCAGGGTGATGTCTCTAGTTTTTATCATGCTGTTTAGGTTCACCACCGCTTTCCTCCCAAGGAGCAGGCGTCTTTTAATTTCATGGCTGCTGTCACAGTTTGCGGTGATCTGGGATCCCAGGAACGTGAAGTCTGTCACTAGCACCTATGCCTTTTCCCTAAAAACTTACTTAATAGCAAAAAAGTGAAGGCTAGAAATTCAGAGAGCCTGTTAGGAGGATATTCAGCTGCTGCTTTTAAAAAGTCCCATAGTGACAAGGGGAGGAAATAAGTGCTGTGGGGAGAATGGCTGCAAAGTGAGCAGGACCGGGAAAATCTGAACTTTCCTGTACATATCACAGCCATCCAGGCTTTTTTGCCATCTGTCCATAAACCTCAGAGCAAATCAGGTCTTGGATAGACTGGGGAAAACCCAGGGGACCCCTGAAAAGTGCATAAATGCCCCACAATGCTGTGAAGTAGCAGGAATAAAGAAACACAAAAATGTGTCCCTACAGCATCGAACATGGAATAAACATGTGTGAGGATGGCCTTAGTCTGGATCTAACACAATATTCACTGCTGCTGATTGGATTGATACATTTTATTTGCACCCAAAATAAAAATTACTGCCAGATATAGTATAATGATGGATCACGCAGCGCAGACCCTTTCACATAGACCAAATAGAGGTGATAGGGGAAGAAGCCATGGAACAGCAGGAAGGAAAGGGATTTATATACCATCTGGGCCACCCTGGAGCAATCAATGCCGGCACAAACCAGCATGTACATAGTGCATTATAGTTCAAAGGATATTTCAGCCAATAGTGAACATAGCATGATGTGCATTGTTGAATACTTGTTCTTGACTGTTACACTGCACCAAAAACTGATGCTGATCTTAGAGTGAGTCCCATGGATGTAAACAGAACTTACATCAAACATATACACAGGTTTTCAGATTCTAGGACCAAGTTGCCAGTTGGTTAAAGACATTCGGAAAAAATTTCCTTTTCAAGGGCTTATAAAAGGTAAAGGTTCCCTTGCTTGAAAGCCAGTCGAATCCGACTCTAGGGTTGCGGTGCTCATCTCCGTTTCAAAGCTGAAGAGCCAGCACTGTCCAAAGACATTTCCGTGGTCATGTGGCCGGCATGATTAAACACCAAGGTGCATGGAACGCTGTTACCTTCCCACTGAAGTGGTACCTATTTATCTACTTGCAATTTCTTGCTTTCGAACTGCTAGGTTGGCAGGAGCTGGAACTAGAGACGGGAGCTCACTCCATCATGCAGCACACTTGGGTCTCGAACTGCTGAACTACCGACCTTCCACAGCCTGCAGTTCAGTGTCTTAACCACTTGAGCCACCGCAGCTCTTTCAAGGGCTTATAGTGAATCTTAATTGACTCTTTCTTAACTGACAGTGACTCGGATCTGCCTGTGTTCCCTTTTTAGAGTAGTTAAGAAATGGTAGCCATCCAATGTACTGCTGACATTGAGAGCGATCAATTGCAGGCTTTTTTTCCCCATGGGAAAGGAAAACCTTAACAAATTCCTAAGCAAGTTATCATTTATTTCAGTATTTTGAGATGTTAGACAGTGGTAGCAACGGTAGAACCAAGGTCAGTATATGTCTGCCCTGTAAAGGTACTCCACTGCCATGTGTCCAGTCCCTGAACCCCCCACCCCCAGTATACTCCATATCTAGATTGCAGGAAAAATGGTTAGATATAGTATAGTCTTTCTCCCCCACATCATTCACTTTAGTCAACAGAGAAAACATAGGAAAATTACTTCTTCCATTTCCATTGCTCAAAGCTTACAACAAAATGGCAGTTAGAAAAATACTTTAAAATAAAAGAAGGCAAAAAGAGCAATAAAACCAGGGGGAAGGGTATTACTTATTCTAGAACACTATTGAAAATCCCACAAGGAATTACACATGTTTGATTCTGAGATGCTCAATTCCATATATGACAACTTATCACGTCATTTTCACATTGAGTGAAATAGTCTTTTCTTCATGTGAGAAACTCAAAAGTTTATATGTAAAATAAATTCCTAGAGGTGTCAGAATAAAACTAATAACATACTCTGAATCTATTATCTGAATAGATTTGGTCTATATTTTCTGTGTACAGTAATACACTACACCTATAGCTAATTTTAAGGATTGTTACAAGTGTCAAAGGGAAATACCTTCACTGCTGTCTTTTATCTGTCTTTTATATATTCTGATTTCTCCTTCTTGTCTTCGCTTCTGAAGATGGACATAAATATTGTAATATTCTCAACATTGGAAAAAAAGAGAATTGACAACAGTGCAAGACACATTACATAATTCAATATGTGTATATTGTATTGAAAACAAGGGACATGAGAGTCAATAACCTTAGCAAGCTTAAAGTGGGTTGAACAATCTAATATCATTTAACAGGATATTGAGCCCAAATGTTCCTCTGGGTAAAGTTTGCTGACTCAAGAGAGTTCCAGTGAAGAATCAATTGGGCCTTTCTTATGTTAGTACGATACAGGCTGATTTACGTTATCCTTTTCTAAAGGATGTCTCTAGGACACTGTGAGTCTCTTCTGAACATTTGATTGCAACATAAACATCAAATAAAATACACTGATTTACCTCATTTGCTCTCATTTAGGGAAATGTAGGTCTACACTGATGCAGTTAGACAGCGGTTTAATGCCACTAATAATGAAAAGCCAAAATTAAAGCAGTAGACAGAAAATTGAAGGTATGGGAAAGTTAAATGTCTAAATGTAACGTAAATGAAGGAACGTTAACAGATCATTAGAGTGTTTAAATGTCTCCTAGGTCTAACAGCCCTGAGCTGTTAAATTCCATTGGCTTCTAAGTTGATGTGAAAGGAGCTGGAATGAATTCCTTTTACGTATAGCCATCTAATAGACACTCTAGACATTCCAAAATCAATTCAACCATCTCACATTCACACTTGATGCTATTCTAGACAGATTTGAAAGAAAATTGTATCTAAGATATCTGGAAGGATGGAAACAGTGGGCATATGAAAGCAGAAGTTTTGATTCCCACAGGTAAGCATTACTTAAATTCCTGGCTATAAATTATCTGTATGGCAAAACATTCCTTGGCCAGGCAATTTCCCCATATCTATGTAAAGACCATAAAAAACTGGGTGCTACTGAAAGAAGATGAGTTATTTGTATACAGTATCATCCAGAAAACAATCAGAGTCACAGTCAGAGAAAAGCCAGTGGATTCCCACACACACACACTGTATCTCGACACACACACTGTATCTCAGATTTTTTTTACAGAAAAAATGGGGCTTTTAATTTCTGACCCTAAAACGTCCATTTGAAGAATAAGAGCCTGAATTTACAATAGAAATTTACAAGTGGGGGACCAACAAGACTTGCAGGGGAGGACCCCATCCCCTATGCTCCCAGAGCACCTGTTCTCCAGGCTGCCCACTCAGTGGCCAGTCCACCTCCCTGCAGTGCTTTCACCTCTGTCTGCCTGGCTCATATGCTGGGGGCTCCCATTCCACCACTTGCATTGCCATCTCCTCTGCTCACCTGGTACACACAATGATGGGAGGAAGTGTCTTCTGCTCCTCTTCTTCTCAAAGCCTGGGTCTCATAGCAGCAGACAGCTGTTTCTCACGTATTCAAAAAGGCAGCCAAGATCTTGTGATGTAGCTACCTGACCCCGCCCCCATGAATTTGTATAAAATCTCCCTAGTCTGTACTTAATCTCAGAGTGCAGATGTAACGATCTATATATGGAGATCCCAGTTCAGCATTAGATATATGACAAAGAGAGCCCATCCTCCCCTTCCCTACTCTCTGGGCCACCCACTTGCTGGTCAGCCCACCTACCTGCAGTGCCAACATTGCTGCCTGCCTGGATCTCATGGTGGAACCTCCCCCTGCAACACTAGTTCCACCTACCTAACTTGGTGAGAAGAAAACAGGTGTTTCCCACACCTCCCTTCCATTTCCCGTGTTGTGTCAGTGGCTCATGAAGCAGCACAAGGGGGGCAGTGAGTAGCTGGATGGGCAGCATCTTGTGCTTCTATCCAGCCTCCCACAAAACAAATACTGCCTACCTGGGTCAGGCAGTGTCTCCAACTCCCTTTTGTTCCCTCACAATGGCAGCTGACAACTGTGAAGCCACATCACGAAATCTCAAAAAACAACAAACCATAACTGAGCTTTTGGGGGGATTTTTGTGAAAACCTGGATGCTGACCAAGATTTGTACAAACATTTGCCTATGTTGTATGTGACCCCAGGATATAGATTTAACAATTGGCATGTCAGAGTCGCAGTTTAGAATTAGATAAGTGGGGACCCTCAAGAATTTGTGGGAGGCATCTAATTCTTCCCTCCCCCATTATTTCCAACTTCCCTTTCCTGAAAGCCCCAATAGCTTCTCCCCTTTTCCTGCTTCCTTCTTTCCTTCTAGGGTTGTCAACATCCAGGAGGGGCCTAGAGATCTCCTGGAATCACGATATCCCAACTACAGAGATCAGTTCCCCCTTGGGGTTACCAGTTTCAGGTTAGGTGATTCCTGGAGATCTGGAGGTGGAACATTGGGAGGGTGAGCATTGGGGAGAGATGTGATCTCAGCAAGGTATAATGTCATAGAGTCCACCCTCCAAAGCTGTCATTTTCTCCAGGAGAACTAATCTCTGTCATCAGGAAAGCAGCTGTAATTCCAGGTGATCTCTAGTCCCCATTTGTCCATTCGCTATTCTAGTTCCCCTGAAGAAAATGGCTGCTTTGGAAGGTGGAGTCTAAGACATTACACCCCTCTGAGGTTTCTCCCCTCCTCAAGTTCCACCCCCCCAAATTATCCAAGTATTTTCCAACCTAGAGTTGGCGGCACTATCTCCTTCCCACCAACAGCTAACCTACTTTTATATGCCCCTCTGTCTTAAGTTCCCCCCCACCGACAGCCTCATGTAACAAAACTGTGGCCCAGTTGTGTAGTGCTAGCCACTGGGCCAGGCCCACTTTATGGTAGGGAACTCACAAGGACTTGTGGAGTGGCACCTGCCCTGTATCTCCCTCCCCACACTAATTCCTCTTTCCATCCTTCTGGCAATCCTCATATCCTCTTCTATATACCTGCCCCATTCTCTCTTTCCTGTTGTTGTTCAGTCGCACAGTCGAGTCCGACTCTTCGCGACCCCATGGATCATCTCCCGCCAGGCCCTCCTGTCTTCTGCCGTCCTCTGAAGTTGGCTCAATTTCATGTTCGTTGCATCGATGACACTGTCTAACCATCTCATCCTTTGCCGTCCCCGTCTTCTTTGACCTTCAATCTTTCCCAGCATCAGGGTCTTCTCCAGTGAGTGCTCCCTTCTCATTTGGTGGCCAAAGTATTTGAGCTTCAGTTTCATTATCTGGCCTTCCAGGGAACAGTCAGGGTTGATTTCTTTTAGGATTGACTGATTTGATCTTTTTGCAGTCCAAGGGACTCTCAAGAGTCTTCTCCAGCACCATAGTTCAAAAGAATCTATTCTTCGGCGCTCGGCCTTCCTTATAGTCCAACTCTCACAGCCATACATGACTACTGGGAATACCATTGCTTTGACCATGTGGACTTTTGTTGGCAGGGTGATGTCTCTACTTTTTATCATGCTGTTTAGGTTCGCCATCGCTTTCCTCCCAAGGAGCAGGCGTCTTTTAATTTCATGGCTGCAGTCACAGTCTGCGGTGATCTGGGATCCCAGGAACGTGAAGTCTGTCACTACTTCCACGACTTCCCCTTCTATTTGCCAAGGAGTGATGGGGCCGGATGCCATGATCTTAGTTTTTTTGATGTTGAGCTTCAAGCCCACTTTTTGCGCTCTCCTCTTTTACTCTGAGCAAGAGGCTCTTGAGGTCCTCTTCACTTTCTGCTGTTAGTTTGGTATCGTCTGCATATGTGAGGTTGTTGATCTTTTCCCCAGCAATCTTAATTCCTGCTTGTGATTCATCCAGGCCAGCATTTTGCATGATGTACTCTGCATATCTATTAAATAAGCAAGGTGACAATATACATCCTTGTCGTACTCCTTTTCCTATGCTGAACCAATCAGTTGTTCCATATCCGGTTCTAACTGTCGCTTCTTGGCCCTTATACAGGTTTCTCAAGAGACATGTGAGGTGGTCTGGTACTCCCATCTCTTTAAGAACCTGCCATAGTTTGTTGTGATCCACACAGTCAAAAGCTTTAGCATAGTCAATGAAGCAGAAGTAGATGTTTTTCTGGTACTCTCTTGCTTTCTCCATAATCCAGCGGATGTTGGCAATTTGATCTCTCGTTCCTCTACCTCTTCGAAACCCAGCTTGTACTTCTGGTAGTTCTCTATCCACGTACTGTTGAAGCCTAGCTTGTAGGATCTTGAGCATGACCTTGCTAGCGTGTGATATGAGTGCAATTGTGCGATAGTTTGAACATTCCTTGGCATTGCCCTTCTTTGGGATTGGAATGTATACTGACCTTTTCCAATCCTGTGGCCACTGTTGCGTTTTCCAAATTTGCTGGCAAATGGAGTGCAGCACTTTAACAGCATCATCTTCTAAGACTTTGAATAGCTCAGCTGGGATACCATCACCTCCACTAGCTTTGTTATTAGTAATGTTTTCTAAGGCCCATTTAACTTCACATTCCAGGATGTCTGGCTCGAGGTCAGTGATTATACCGTCGTGGTTGTCAAGGACATCGAGGTCTTTCTTGTATAGTTCTTCTGTGTATTCTTGCCATCTTTTCCTAATCTCTTCTGCTTCTGTTAGGTCCCTACCGTTTTTGTCCTTTATCATGGCCAGCTTTGCATGGAACGCTCCCTTGATTTCTCCAATTTTCTTGAAGAGATCTCTAGTCCTTCCCATTCTATTGTTTTCTTCTATTACTTTGCACTGTTCATTCAGGAAGGCCTCCTTATCTCTCCTTGCTGTTCTCTGGAAATCTGCGTTCAGTTGGGTAAATCTTTCCTTTTCGCCTTTGCCTTTCGCTTTCCTTCTTTCCTCTGCTATTTGTAAAGCCTCATCAGAAAGCCACTTTGCTTTCTTACATTTCTTTTTCTTTGGGATGGTGGTGATTGCTGCCTCCTGTACAATGTCACGAACCTCCGTCCATAGTTCTTCAGGCACTCTATCTATCAAATCCAGACCCTTGAATCTATTCTTCACCTCTACTGTATATTCATCAGGGATGTGATCTAGGTCAAACCTGAATGGCCTCATGGTTTTCCCGATTTTCTTCAGTTTAAGTCTGAATTTTGCAATGAGTAGCTCATGATCTGAACCACAGTCAGCTCCAGGTCTTGTTTTTACTGACTGGATAGAGCTTCTCCATCTTTGACTGCAAATTATATAGTCAATCTGATTTCGGTGTTGCCCATCTGGTGATGTCCATGTGTAGAGTCGCCTCTTAGGTTGTTGGAAAAGGGTGTTCGCTATGACCAGTGTGTTCTCTTGACAAAACTCTGTTAACCTTTGCCCTGCTTCATTTTGCTTTCCAAGGCCAAACTTGTCTGTTATTCCGGTTACCTTTTGACTTCCTACTTTAGCATTCCAGTCCCCTATGATGATGAGGACATCATTTTTTGGTGTTAGTTCTATGAGGTGTTGTAGGTCATCATAGAACCAGTCCACTTCAGCCTCCTCTGCATCAGTGGTTGGGGCATAGACTTGGATTACTGTGATGTTGAATGGTTTGCCTTGGAATCAGACAGAAATCATTCTGTCATTTTTGAGGTTGTATCCCAGTACTGACTTTTGCACTCTCTTGTTGACTATAAAGGCCACACCATTTTTTCTACGAGATTCCTGGACACAGTAGTAGATATAATGGTCTTCTGAGTTAAATTTGCCCATTCCTGTCCACTTCAGTTCACTGATTCCTAGGATATCGATGTTCAGTCTTGCCATCTCATTTTTGACCACATCAAGCTTACCTTGATTCATAGATCTTACATTCCAGGTTCCTATGTAGTATTGTTCTTTGCAGCATCGAACTTTCCTTTCACCATCAGACACATCCACAACTGAGCATCCTTTCGGCTTTGGCCCAGCTGCTTCACTCTTTTTGGGGTTACTTGTACTTTCCCTCTGCTCTTCCTCAGTAGCATATTGGACACCTTCCGACCTGAGGGGCTCATCTTCCGGCGTCATATCTTTTAGCCTTTTGTTACTGTCCATGGGGTTTTCTTGGCAAAGATACTGGAGTGGGTTGCCATTTCCTTCTCCAGGGGGATCACTCTTGGTCTGAGTTCTCTGCTGTGGCCTGTCCGTCTTGGGTGGCCCTTCATGGCATAGCCCACCCATTCGCTACCCTACCCATTTCCTACCCATTCGCTAACCTACCTTTTATTGCCTCCCGTCTTCAACTATATTAATTATTAATTTGCTTCATTTATACCCCACCTTTCTCCACAGTGGTGACCAAAGCAGCTTACATTATTGTTCTCCTCTCCTCTTTTTTATCTGTACAATGCTGTGAGAGGTGCCACTGGACCTTTGTTCTATTGCTTCAGATCAACACAGCTGACCAACTGGATCTATTTCCGGCATAGAGATAGTGATACAAGATCCCAAATGGTGTTTGGGTGTTTTTTGCTAAATATTTATTTTGGTCCTGAGGTTATTTTTTGGGATGGCCTTCTAAGACATTTCTCTAGAGTAGCTGCCAAATTAATGATTCTCCTTCCATTCTACACAATTCACATCTAAAATCCATAGGAATGTTTTTTTGTTGTTGTTGTTCTCTATAACCATTCAGTAGTCTATATATTACTTCCCCGAGATTTTCCTGTCAGCAAAGAGGTCAACTTATTTCCACTTTTTCTTAGTCGAAGCAGGAACATTATAAATGGCATTTCTCAACTCCCTAGAACTAGACCTCCCTTGCTGTGCATAATAATATCAAAATCATATAATGTAAAAAAAGTCCCTCTTCTACTACAAATACCATCACTTTGAATATGAATTAGTGCTTTCAATAAGAATTAGTATGTTATTTCTTCTTTCTCTCTTTCATAAGGCTTTGATGTTTTAGCTTAAATGGAATCCTCTTTTATCTTGACAGTCAGTAAAATAAAAGTTTTAACATTTAAAGATTCTGAAATTAGTTCTCTAAATTGGGCAATAGTATTTTGTGATCACATCAACCGTAAGAGACATTTATTCTTTCAGCAGTGCACCATGCCATATTTTCAAATGCTTAGAGCAGGACTAGACATTAGGAGAAACACAGGACCAATGCTCCTGCTAAGCTGTGCAGTCTTGTGAGCAAAAATTCTACTTTGTGAGCTACTGGCATTAAAGTTGTGAGCCAGCGATTTGGCCACTGCATAACTTAGTTTGCTCTGGAGCCATTCTTCCTGAGTGAAGACAAAAGTGTGTGAGCCGGAGGCTAAAAAACTGAGTTAGCTCAGACTAACTCAGCTTAGAGGGAATACTGCACAGGACTGCCTCTGAAAATAGCATGATCATGTTACCTCCCACTCCCTCTGTAATATATAATTTCTAACACTTACCTTAACTTTCTGCACATGACTTAGGCCCAATCTTCATTTGCTATGTAAAGATCTGGTGCTAGCTTCCCATTTGACTCAGTATAAAGCTCTCCTGTTTAAGGAGAGTGCATGGGGGGTGGGTGGAGCAGCCTCCTATACTTGTTCCTCCCCAATAACTCCATTCTCGGTTTGGGGCTGCCTTCCCATCAATGCCAGTATATTGGCAAGGTGGGGATAGCTGGTCACTTTGGGCCAACAAAAACTTTGGATAATTTTGGACAGCTTTGTTAACACAGTGTAAGATAATTACGTTTTTTAATCTGGCTTTGTTAACACAGTGTAAGATAATTACGTTTTTTATCTAGCATATTTTTTCACTTAGTAGTTATATAAAAACATAAGAAGAGCTCTGCTGAATCAGACCAGTGGTCCATCTAGGCCAGCATCCTGTCTCACACAGTAGCCAACCAATTCCTCTGGACGGCCAACAAGAGGGTATAGAGGCCAAGACCTTCCCTGATGTTGCCTCCCAGCTCTGGGATTCAGAAGCTTAGTGCCTATGAACATGGAGGTTCCCCTCAGTCACCATGGCTACTAGGCATTAACAGATTTATCCTCCATGAATCTATCTAATCCTATTTATTCCTGTGGCCATCACTACATGGCAGCAAATTCCACATTTACATACTCTCCGTGTAAATTAGCATTTCCTTTTGTCCATCCTGAACCTACTGCCCATCAGTTTCATGGATGCCCTCAAGTTCTACTATATGGGGAGAGAAGGGGGGGGATTATTTGTCAATTTTTTCCAGACTCCAGCCTTTCTTCATAAGGAAGGTGCTTCAACTCCCTAATCATCTTGTTTGCTCTCCTCTGTACTTTTCCCAGCTCTGCAATGTCCTTTTGGACATACAGTGACCAGAACTATACACAGTATTGCAAATGAGGCCACACCATATATCTATGCAGGGGCATTACAATATTGGCCATTTTATTCTCAGTCCCCTTCCTAATGACCCCTAACAAAGAGTTTGCCCTTTTCACCGCTGCAGCACACTGGGTTGACACTTTCATTGAGCTATCCACTATGACCCCAAGATCTTTTCCCCTCTCAGCCTCAGCAAGTTCAGACCCCATAAGCCTATACTTGATTTTTTTTTGTACCAATGTGTACCACCTTATGATGTGCATCACCTTATATTTCTGTAACTTTTAAATATGTGGAAAAGTGGTTATTGAAGAATAAATTAATAGGGTATTGTCAGATAGTGAAGTGCTTTCATCAATGTGAAACAGTGTAGGAAGAGAGTCACAAGGTGATTCTTGGTATTACATATGTCACTATTTTCTTCTGCAATACTGGAGGATATATAAAAAAAACTATTATCAACCATTCAGAGGTTGTAGATCTTAGATCTTCATATCACAGTTCTGTCTTTTCATATTCCTTTTTTCCAAAGATGAGATTGATGGATGACTAATTTAGCCTCACAACTTTCTCTTTAGGGCACCCAAACCTTGTTATTAATGATATTCACCACTTTTTATTGTGTTGGATCAGCAGTTTTGAATCTTGTCTCTGCAGGATGAGTTTTATTTTAATACTTGCCAAGGGATTTCTGCCTTGAGTTCTCTAATTTGGCTATATTGCATGCAGAATGTGCTGATATGAATAATGGCAACACTCACTGGCATGTTTCCAGCAAGTTGTAGGCTTTCCAGTTCCCTAAAAAGACTGATTTTACAACTATTTCAGCCATTGTAGGAGCAGCAACTTTCAGAATCATATCACAAAGACTAACAGGTTAAATTACAACCATCCAACAGGGCAAGAGTCTCTTGACTCTTGAAAAGTTAGCCACAGGCTTCCCAGTTTGACAAGGCCAATGGCTGGTTTTGTTTGTTAGTTCTGAAAAAGCTGAAATCCTGAAGAAAATTAAGGAGTGTCATACATACCTGTTATATTGTGTCCATATGTGGTAATATGGTCCTAGTTAATTTGCAGCATACTTGCAATGGTCTTAATTTTGATGTCTCCTATTGGATATTCACAGCTTTCTATGATGACCAGATAGGGTTCCCAAGTACTTACCATGATTCGGCAGGGGACATATGATCCCCGGCTGGAACATTCCTCCCTGTAACACACCATGCCATCACTAGGAAGTGACGCTGGGTGACACTTTGACAATGGGGCTGAAAACTCGATGGTACCATCAAGTTTCCAGCCCCATTGCCAGAACATTGCCCGACATCACTTCCTGGTGATGGCATGGTGCGGCGCGTCTGAAGTATGTGTCCCCTGCTGAATCATGGTAAGTACTTGGTAAGCCTGTGACCAGACCAGACATTTGCAAATAATAAACTAACAAGAGTCATATTTTCTCAAACCTATCTGAGATTCAGTTTCAAACTGTATGAAGCCTGCTTTCCATTCTTGTAGAACTGTTTTTGTTCTCATTCTATTCCAAGTGAGCTGAGCTGCAAGAGGAGACAGACCCAGCTGAGGCTGATCCTGGGCTGATTTCTCTTACAGCTTGGTTTAAACTGGAAAAGCCAGCCAGCCCCAAGCTGAGCTGGTGGGGGCTCTCTTCTACAGTCTGTTTAAAGTTTAAAGGGACTGCAGAAGCCTGACAAACAGCTGAGAGGTGGGAGCAATCTGCTCCTGCCTCTTGCTGTTTTTGGATCTACCGGTAACCCCCCAAAATAGCCAAGATTTTCTCAGGATTTTTTCCCGGTTTTCCCAAGAAAACCCTGATAAATTTGGGACCCCGAAATATATCTTAAAAACAACTATAAGGTATTTTTTCGGGTACATTTTCAGCTCAGATCGATCTGAATGCACATTCTTAGACCTGGCCATTTCCCCCCTTGAGAATGACAGCCACAACACAAAAAACATTTTAAATTTAAAAAACACTTATATAAAAGGACATAAAAATACCTAACTTCCTAGAACATCCAAGTTTACTATCTCAGATTCAATGTTATTTCTGTGAAGTTATGGCAAAAAATATTACAGGAATAAGGAACTTCAGGCTTCATGATCTTTTTCTAAAAACATAAATTAAAAAAATGAAATGAGAACTTTTAAAAAGCAATCAGGGTTTTTTAGATCAAGCTCAAATAATAAATGAGCAGAATAGCAGCTGTTATTAGCATCTGCTAAAATTATTACCAGTAATATTTTTATTAAATATAGTAAAAGAAGAAATAATTATTTCTACACAGATTACTTTTATTGACCTTCAAAAGATATAAAATATACCAGCGTCCTGATTTATAATTGAAAATGTGACACTGTGGCTATATATTAATATGCTATAGATATAGATACAAATATAGATATATAGATATAATGATTAATTACAGAAGTATAAAAAATTCTTTAAAATGCAAGCAAAACAAGTGAATATTTAGGGGGGGAAACAAAATTCAGAGGAAATAAAATGATAAGTATTTTATCCCCAAACACTTAGAATACAGTTTTGAGGGGGAGGGGTTAATGCATTTGGTGAGTTGACCAGATGCTATGCTGATGCACACCCAGATACACTGGCACAACTTCAGATTACTTAAACAGAGTGGTCCAACATCATCATAGAATCATAGAGTTGGAAGGGACCTCCAGTGTCATCTAGTCCCAGGGCTCTAGTCGGGGGGGAGCTCTCAGGTATGGAGCTCCGGAAGAGAACCTCTAGGGGGCGGGGCGGTCACGTGGTGAAGCCCCGCCCCCTTCTTTACCCCGCCCTCTGCTTCGATCCTCATTCCGTTTGGGAATGAGGATGAAGCAGGAGGGTAAGTAGCCAGGCCTTCTGACACACTTCCGGTGATGTCAGGGGGTGTGGCCTTCTGTCACTTCCGGTGATGTCAGGGGGTGTGGCATATGCAAATAAGTTATGCTAATGAGTTATGCTAATGAGCTCCGGCAGCTCTTTTTCTACAACAAGACCCCTGTCTAGTCCAATCCCTGCACAATGCAGGAAATTCACAAATACCTCCCCCTCCACACCCTCAGTGACTGCTGTTCCATGTCCAGAAGATGACAATCCAGGATCCCTGGCCAAACTGGCCTGGCAAAAAATTGCTTCCTGACCCCAAAGTGGCACTCAGCATTTCCCTGGGCATGTAAGAAAGGGCCATAAGAACTAAGCACTGAGGCAACCCTTCCTGCCCTCAGAGTGGTCCAGCACAATCATAGTTCTTCAAAATACAAACATACTTAAAACATTGACACTCTTATGGTATTTACTTTATTTAATATTCTTTGATCAATGACACCTCTTGCTTTGAATTATTGCACCAAAATCCGGAGCCTATTTAAACATTTGCTCAGGGGAGTACACTGCTGACAGGTGCAAAGGACCTCCCTGCACTCCCTGGATTCTTCCCATCAGAGAAAGACGGGGGAAAGGCCAGGCACCCAATAGCACTGCAGTCATATCCCCTCAGTTATGACCCTTCCTCCTACAAAAAGGCAAAGGATTTATTCCACCCCACCCACTTTTTTCTGGCAAAGTTGGATTATAGCCACATGCAGGGGTCATTTCGTAGAAAAAGAGCTACGGGAACTCATTAGCATAACTCATTAGCATATGCCACACCCCCTGAAATCAGGGGCCTGGCGGTGGACCTGCAAGGCCAGCGGGAGTGCAAGGAAGCCCTGCCAAGGCCCTCCCTGGCCCCAGGCAGGCAGGGGTGGGGAGAGGCAGGGAGGAAGCAACTTACCCTCCCTCTTCTCCTGCCTCCTCCTGGCTGAATGAGGGCTGGAAGCGGAGTGGCCGGAAGCAGGGGGCGGGGCTTCGTCATGTGCCCCGCCCCCTGCACCTCACCCGGGGGAACTGCGTTCCCCCACGTTCCCCCCCGAAATGACCTCTGGCCACATGAAGCCACAGAACAGTCATAGAATACAGAATGTCTATTATTAGGACTTGTTGGTGAGAAGGGACTGGGAGTGAGGTGTGCTCACAAAACTGGACACAACACTGGGTGGACTCTGCAGGGTTGAGTCGAGTGAGGAGGAACCAACCAACAAACCAAACAGCCAACCTCCCTCCCTCCCTCCCTCCCTTCCTACTCTTTCTCCTCCAGTGAACCAACAGTGGAGACAGGCCACATGTACTTGTTTTTAAGGCAGCAACATAGTCTCCATAGATACTATGGAGGCAAAGCATCTTTTTTATTACATAGTAAAGAGACCTATTGGAGGGAGATTGCCTGCCATTATCTGGAGCAAGGCAACTGTACCAGGCACCCGCTCACTCCTACGTTCCCTTCCTTGCACAAGTTGTTAGTGGGCCTGATGGGTGGGGGCCAGCCCACAGGCTGTATGCTTGACACCCCTTCTATAGATGATAGGGTATCCGCCGGACTACCTCCCGCAAGGCAGTAACAGCGAAGATCTGCTACACAGAAAGGGTGCCTGGTAGGCTTGTCACATCCCCTACATGTATGTGACCCTAGGTTTAGTATTGTATGAATTGGAACATGTAAGCCGCTCAGAGCCCTTAGGGGTGAGCGGGATACAAATTGAAATATAAATAAATAAATAAATAAATAAATAAATCCCTGCAATGCAACTGCCATTTTACTGCTTGAATGCCTTCACTTTACAAATGCCATGGGAACCCAATCCTGTTTGGAACCGTGTGTGTCTGTGGGGGAAGAGTTCCTGTCCTCCTGACTCCTGCACCATTTTCAATAGGTCAAATGTCCCTGGAGATGCCATATCGTCTAGTTCAGCCCTTAGAAGGCCTTTTAAAAAGTTTCAGACAGACAGCCTACTTATAGTGGGCATCCTAAATACAGCCATGCCTCCTTATGCTTAGAAAGGTATAACTCTGCTTAGGATGGTACTTTTAGAATCACAGGAGCTCATAAGTTTAGTATAGGTCTGGATCAAACAGAAATTATCTTTCTGGTAATGCCCTTTTTCATATGTTTATAAAGTTGCCATCTGGACATAGGGGCTGGAGTCCTCGACTTTTCACAGTAGTATAATGAGCACCAATGGATAGCTGAAGCATTCATAGCATGAAGATAAACAACAATTCATTAGTTGCTTGAAGATCAAACTGATATTAAAGGAACAGCTAGAGGGACCAGTTTAAAAGCTGGCAACCGTACATGCTTGAATTGTTGAGAAACATAGACCTGATGTAATAAATCCAGGGTGAATATTGAGAAATTCCAAAAACAGACCCAACAAAGTCAGCATGTGAAGCATCCAGCTGGTCATCAGTAAGATAAGACAGCAGAAGTCATGGCCAGGACGTTGGTTCTAGTTTTCAAGCACTATTTATTTTTACATCTGTGAAGTGTCAGTTCATTGAGGTAGGAATGTTCAAATCAGTCCTCTTTGTTTTTCTATGCTTCCATTGTTTTTTTTCATTCCACCTATTTTGTTAATGATGTTGTCAATTTGCCTGTTACTTTCATGACAGTTTTACTGCTATTTTAATACTGCTGATACATTATACACCATTTATATGCAACTGATGTGCAAACAAAACAACACACACATATTTAAATCATGTAGATTCAGTGGAGGAATTCAGTGCAAACATTCACACAATCAGCTTTCCTTTTTCTATTGCATAGCAAACCTATCATGTACCATAAGAATCAGGCCTCACTGAAAAGCTTTTAGAAGTCCAGTCAGGGATGATTAAGCTTCAAGACCAGGAAAAAATAAGAGAAGGAATACAAGGCTTAAGAACTCTGGACGCCTGAGCAGATGCATGAATGAAGTTTGTGGGTAGAAGACCCCACTTGACTACCATGTGGATAATTTAAAACAGATAACTTGTGTTCTGCAACAGCATATTATGCAGTGATTGAGGGTTTCAATAAGGGAAAGGAATAAAAATAAAAGACACAATAATATTGATACTTAAAAAAAAAAATGCCAGAGATTCCAGAATGTTATGTTTCATTGTTAAGGCAAGCAACAGTGCTATGCAGGGGTCGTTTCGTAGAAAAAGAGCTAGGGGAACTCATTAGCATAACTCATTAGCATATGCCACACACCCTGACATCACCGGAAGTGTGTCATAAAGCCACACTTCCTGACATCACCGGAAGTATGTCATAAGGCCACACACCCCGCCCCCAACGGTCCCGGCCGCCGCCGGCCTTGCAGCTCCACTGCCGAGCCCCATGAAGGCAAGGCCAGCGGGAGTGCAAGGAAGCCCCGGGAAGGCCCCCCTCCCTGGCCCCAGGCAGGCAGCGGTGGGGAGAGGCAGGGAGGAAGCAACTTACCCTCCCTCTTCTCCTGCCTCCTCCTGGCTGAATGAGGGCCGGAAGCGGGGCGGCTGGAAGCTGGGGGCGGGGTTTCATCATGTGCCCTGCCCCCCGTACCTCACCCGGGGGGACTGCGATCCCCCACGGTTACCCCCGAAATGACCTCTGGTGCTATGTGTATTTTATTATTAGCAACCACTGGGATTAACATGTAGCAGCCGTCTCCACTGGGTTTGATAAAGATCACAGCATTTATCCCCTTACAGAAATCCCCTTTTTCTACCTGTTTCTGTTTTGAATAATCTAAATGGTGTATGTTCTAAATCTGAAAATAGAACAAAACAGTGATGTTTTTTAGTTTCACACTGTTTGTAAAACTGCTAGATATTCTTTATTGCTATTACTTATTCTACAAGGAAAAGATTTTTAAGGAGAATATAGCCGTTTAAATAGGTTTGGGAACCCCATTTCAATTTTGCTTGCAACTGACCGTGGAACAGCACAGTAAGCCATAGTATAGGACCAGCTTCCATCTTTTAAATACATGATGCTCATTCTCTAATAAATATTTTTAGGATTGGGCTGTTCAGCAGCATGCTAAAAATACCCCCCAAAAGTTCTTGCAGACTAACAGCCCCAATGCTCACACTACACAACATTTTAATTTCAGAAATGGGTCCCCTCCACTACCTGCTGAATTCTACTTTTAATCAGATCTCATTTCTGTACAATTATCATTTCAGCTTGTGTTGATTGCTTTTGCTAAGCATAATGAGTAAAAAGAAACACTATCTCATTGTGCAGAATATTGGATTGGCTGGTGTAATAGGCACAGTTGCTATTTTTTCCCCTTGCTCTTTGAAAAGTTAATTTTCTCTTTCATCAAATAAGTAGTGGACTACTAATGGCATATAAGGTTTTAGAGGGATTTGCATTAAAGAATGTAGTTGAGTGCCTTATCTGCTTCTGGAACCAAAGTGACATATGGATGTTCTTTTACTATTAAAACCTTAGGCAAAGTCTAACACACTTGCCGAAAATTGCCTTAGGCTGGCTTTAAGTGCACAGAATAGCAATGTGCCTCATGCATCAAACACATCTACAGGTCACATATTCAGCTATTTCAGATGTAAGAGGCTTGAGAAGTGAAAACTGTACAGAAACAAATTGTTTGGATACTAGGAGACTTGAAGTGTTGCCATGCTGGCATGAAAGGAGAATTGCAGCTGGAATATTATATACTAAAGTGCACAACAGAAAGTGGTGTCTACTAGCATCAGAATGAAATGATAGAAACCTTGGCATTGCATTCACTCATTGCATGAGTTCATTGCCTTTGCACAGTGACAGTTCAATGGCATTTGTTTTACTACATTCTAACCACAGCTTTGGCAGGTGGTTTGGGCACTGGGATGCAATCAGGGGAAGGTTGTGCCTGCATTCCTGCCTCTCCTGTTTTGAGGCACCCTTAAGAGGTCTTGGGGGTCTTGGGGGTGGAGCCACTTAGTATCATGTCCAGCTTGGGGGCAGTTGGCTGGCTCTCACCACCAAGTGGCAAGGGAATCACACAGCAGCTTGTGCCCATGTGGGACCCCAGGGCTTTCCACTCTGTGGGCTGCCCCCCAGGCAGGATGGGGGGATGGGGTATATTGGGCAGCAAGTGGGTCATTGGATGCAGGATCCAACCCTATGCTGCATCAGTGCTCCTTTGGCTATATTCAATAATAGTTGTGGCCTATTTCACCCCAATCTGCTCTGCACTGTGATTTTTCCCTCCTCGCCCTTGCTCCCTCCCTTGCCCCTGGGACTGCAGATGGTGAACCTACAAATTAACAAACTCCAAAAAATCCTATTGTAACAGTCTTGCTCAGATCAGGCAAACAGAGGGCCATGGCTTCCTTGATTAAATCAATCCATCTCAGTTTGGGTCTTCCTCTTTTCCTGCTGCCTTCAACTTTTTCTAGGATTATTGTCTTTTTCCAGTGACTCTTGTCTTCTCAAAATGTGACCAAAATGTAACAGTCCCAGTTCAGTCATTTTAGCATCTAGGGAGAGTTCAGGCTTGATTTGATCTAGAACCCACTTGTTTGTCTTATTGGTGGTGTTGCAGTCAGGAAGTCACCATTCTTTAATTAAGGAACTTCAGTGAGAGAATTCCATGATAAATTACCAAATGCTAATTTATCAACAGGTTTGGTTTTATCATCCAGGAGTTAAACAGAGCTGACACTTTTCTTGGTCACTTCATGTGTTTAATCGCTTAGCATAATTTAGCTGTATTACTAATTACAACTATTGTGAATGACCACTGTACTTACCATACTATTAAAAAGCCCAGTAGCACCTTTGAGACTAACAAACTTTATTATAGCATAAGCTTTCAAGAAACACAGCTCTCTTCATCAGATGCATCTGATGAAGAGAGCTGTGTTTCTTGAAAGCTTATGCTACAATCCAGTTTGTTAGTCTCAAAGGTGCTACTGGGCTTTATACTATTTTGCAGCAACAGACTAACATGGCTAACTCCTCTGTACTTATCATGTACACTTTTCAGTTTTACTTCCAGAGAGCTATTACAGAGAATTCTGTTGTATTTCATGACCTTTCAATCCACTCTTTGCTTTTTTTGTTGTTCTTGTTCCTTCTGCTATATGTTCTGCTCATGAAGGTTCATTTCACACACCTGCTAAATTGGGTTCTCATCCCTGAAAGTTTATTTGAATTAATTTGTTAGACTTGAGGATGCCAAACATAAGCCCTCAGACCCAATGTCTGTATGAAGGAATCATGTAACTAACAATGCAAACCTGAGCAGAATTACACCCTTCCAAGTACATTGAAGTCAATGGGCCTAGAAGGGAGAAATTACCATGTAAACTGGGTAACTGTTCCCACAGATCTGCCAGCTTTTCCAGTTGTGGATGAAGCAGGATATATTATGGCTACTTAAAAAAAAATCTTTAGATCCCTATATCTAATAGCTTTATCTGCTTTTGGAAGAAGTTGTGACTATTAAAATGTATAACTCGGTTGCCTGCTCTGACCCATTGAGACCAATGTGCTGCTACAAAGCAATTACTTAATAACTATTAACAATGATGTTGTCCTTTATTGAGGCATTTAAAATGTATTATGTGTTTAATTAGAAAACTATGCCCTGTATTCAACAAAAAGGCAATGTTTGCTCACATACCACATTAACCAGTAGAATCATAGATGGCATTTTTAATTAAGAGCAAGGCCTGCCCAGTAGGACTAATTGGAAAGCATAGATTACGGGGGGAAACTTGTCAGAGTTAAACTTTGCTTTGCCCTGTAGCATAGTGAAACCATATAAGACCTGCCTACATTGTAGAAGGCACTAATACCACTGATGCAAACCATAGATGTGTGCTCTTTGTGTTACAGCTAAGCAGACACATGATCCCTGTTATGAAAAATAACAAGTAATCTCAAATACTGAGCTGTGAAGAACTAATTAAATGCTTCATATTGCACTAATTCCTAAAACTATTCCCAAAGTGTTAATAGAGCACTTGGCAGGAAGATAGATACGAGTTGGGCACAGTGTTTGTTTTATCTTAAGGCTGCATAAAGACACTAATGAGCAATTCAGCTGAATGTGAAATTATGCTTTTGTTTCATAGGTAGAGGGTTTTTTCCCCAACATAGCACACAGAAAATTATGATAGCAAGGTTTTGTGCTGTCAAGCAAATGGCAGAAGTTTCTATTTGGGATTTAGATCCTTACAAAACAGTGAGAAACTTACTTCATTGTCTATGGGTTCAGGTCTCCGTCAGGATTATTCACAATGACATTTGAACAAATCATTCAAAGGAGCAGCTTCTCCCATATAGAGAATCCTACTCATTAAGCCGCTTTTATTCTTGTGACTTCACCTAATGGTGGTCAGGAGGGATGAGCACAAACTGAACTACGAAGCAAAATTAGTGACAAATTTTGCCCTGCTCGTGGGCTCACCATCATGAACTTCCACAAACTTTTAGAGCAGTTCTTGTAGTTCATGGTGGTTCATGTATGAGGCAGAAAGTGGGGGTTTAAAGGAGCTCTGAGTCCCACCCCTGATTTCTATTCCCTGCAAAAGCTGCAAAAACAACTGAGCAGGAGGGAGGTGGGGAAACTTTAAAGAGACTGCAGAAGACAGCATGAAAAACAGTTGCAAGGCAGGAAGGTGCTCCCTACCACACAACTCTTTCGCTCTGTCTTCTGCAGTCCCTCTAAAGTTTCCCCAGGCAGTCATTCCCCCAGAAAGCACTTTCCTGGGGGCACCTTCTTTGGGTGGCCATAACTCAGACCCTGTAAATTCAGTCCTCGTGAAGAAGAAGAAGAGGAGGAGGAGGAGGAGGAGGAGGAGGAGGAGGAGGAGATTGGATTTATACCCTGCCCTTCACTTGGAGTCTCAGAGTGACTTACAAACTCCTTTCCCTTCCCCTCCCCACAACAGACACCCTGTGAGGTGGGTGGGGCTGAGAGAACTCTGACACAAACTGCTCTTTTTCAAGAACAGTTGTGCCAGAGCTTGTGACTGACCCAAGGTCACATCAGCAGGTGCAAGTGGAGGAGTGGGGAATGAAACCCGGTTCTCCCAGATTAGAGTTCACACACTTAATCACTACACCAAACTGGCAAAACTTGGAGGGCTGGTAGATAAGAGTCAGCTGGAGTCCCCCGCTGACTTTGGTACCTCTAGCTTGCTTGGGGGCATTCTACTGCCTCATGAACCTCATGAACCAAGCCACTTTGTTGAGATGCTAAAAGTTCATGACGGCCCATGGTTTACAAGAAGGGCACACCATGAACCACGAACCGAACCACATTTGTTTGGTTCATGCCCATGCCAAGTTACTGCAGTCAAACTCTCCCCTGAAATTTCTGCTTCTAGGGGAATGCTCAGGAACAGCATGAGGGGAATTGGAAGCCTGCAGCAGCAATGAGGAATCAACAAAACTTCCCTCCCCCCTTCCATTCACTGAATCCTCTGCTGGATCCAACCTCTAAGTTAGAGTGTAATGGGAAACCTGTTTTCCAAAGGGCTTCCACCATATTAAAAAACAAAAAACAAACTTGAAAGCAAAGTACAATGTGAATCATTGAATGACTGCATTTGTTTATTTGGAATATTTATGGCATCTTTTGCCAAGATTAATTTCTAAGGCATTTTACAATGCTATAATAAAACATTTTTTTCCTTAAAAAAAATGAGCTGAAGCTGCTGCTGAAATCTTTGTAGCCTGCTAGAGGATTTCAGGGCAAAGTAGTAACTGCAGAAGTCTCTTACCTTAGGGGATATGGATGGATTTGGAGTGGGCTCCATAAAAAGGGGGGAGAACTATTTGTGTCTGGATTTTCTTTTAAGTTAAACACATTTGCAGAACTGATATAGGAAAATTGTGCATGCTTAGACATTTTAATTCATAATCATCTGAGAAGCTGCTGGTGTGAAGACTAGATAACTAATCATTTTCAAAAATGGGCTTCACAGTCCTAACTGAAGTAGCAATTTGAAATTATTATTTTTAAAGGATTACAACATTTTACTGGCTTTGGTTACATGGAAATATTATCTTAAGCACAAGATGTGAAGGGGAGCATATCTAAGTTCCCTGTGGCAAGTTTTCAGTTGGTGAAATCTTGGCTTCATTGGCTGAAGCAACACGGTCTCCTTCAATTTCTGTAGGAGCCCTTTTGTCTTGCAGCTCTTTCATCAGTTTGGGGAAGGATCCTACCAATTTACAGCCACCATGGTAAATGTTCTTCTGAATTGACTCAGAAGGATACCATCAAATTGGTGACATGAGAATAGACAGCAGATTATACCTAGGCTAACCTGGCTCCTGAGTCATGACTCAAATGCACTCTGCACTTTTTTACCCTTTTCCATATAGTGGTTTAGATTTTTTAAAAACATGATCTCTCTATTTTCATTAATGCAACTTCAGCAGCCACAGCTAAGACTGCGAACTTCAGACTACTCACTCGGCCTTTGTTCTTCTACAATTTTCAATGGAGTGTGTAACTTCCAAGTGATGTCCAATGTGCTGGACACATGTTGAACCACCTGGACAACAAATTGAGCCCCTCTACTGGAGTTTAGCATTTCTGGAAGGCCAAATCTTGGCACAATGTCTTTGAGGAGCACCTTGACCATGTTTCCAGCAGTACAGGTTTTGAAGGGGAAGGCTTCCGGCCACTCAGTCAATTGACAGGCTTGCTAAAGGAAGATGGGGAGATGGCAGAGAAGCTCAATGACTTTTTTTGTTTCTGTGTTCACTGTGGGAAGTGTGGGGCATGTACCCATGCCACAGCCCCTATTTTCAGGAAGGGAATCTGAAGAACTGGGCCAAATTGAGGTGACCAGAGATTACGTTATTTATTTATTTATTTATTTTTGAGATTTTTATCCCGCCCTACCCAATTCTAGACCTACTGGGGGAATGCAATACCAATAAGTCTCCAGGTCCTGATGGTATACACTCAAGAGTTCTTAAGGGGCTTAATTGTGAGATACTACTAATCCACATATATAACCCATCACTAAATTCACCCACTGTACCAGAAGACTGGAAAGTAGCAAATGCTACACTAATTTTTTAAAAAGGGATCCCGATGGGAATCAGGAAATTACAGGCTAATCAGCCTGACGTCTGTCCCAGGCAAATTAGTAGAAACTGGAATGAGTAGAAACTGTTAGGCACATACAGGGACAAAGCCTGCTGAGGGAAAATCAGCATGGCTTCTGCAAAGGGAAGTCCTGCCTCACCAACCTTTTGGAGTTCTTTGAGAAAGTGAAAAAGCATGTCAACTACGATGACCCAGTAGACATTATATACCTGGACTAACTTAGCAGTCATGGGATAAGAAGATGGATTCTCTTATGGACAAAAAAATTGTTAAATGACAGGAAGCAAGAGCAGGAATAAATGGACAGTTCTCACAATGGAGGAAAGCAAGCAGGGGGTCCCACAAGGAATTGGTATTGGGGCTGCTACTAATTAATTTAATCATAAATGATCTGGAACTAGGGCTGAGTAGTGTAGTGGCCAAGCTTACAGATGTCACAAAATTATTCTTCTCAACTTCAAGTATAGGCTAATGGAGTCTAAACCTGCTGAGACTGAGAGGAGAAAAGATCTTGGGGTCATTGTGGATACCTCAATGAAAGCATCAACCCAGTGTGCTGCAGTGGTGAAAAGGGAAACCCTGCAGTAGGGATCATTAGGAAATGGATTGAGAATAAAGTGACGGACTTCCGGTTTCAGCTCTCTCCATGGTGGTCACTTTCTCCCGGCCCTTCGGGAGATGATCGCCAGAACCCGTGGCAAGGAGGGGGTGTGATCATCCGCATCCTCCACAGAGCCCTTGAGAAGGACTCCAAGCCATGGGGTGCTAGAAGGCTTCCCCTCCAGTGATTCTGCCTGTGAGGGGGGGGCATTCATGCCTCGACGGTCATGCTACGGAGTTTCCTGATGGAACTAGAAGCGCACACCGGATCAAGCGCCAGGTGATCAAGCAAGTTGCTACTTAAAGCGAACTGAAAAATTTGTTGTCATTGAACTGTGAGTTAAGTTAAAGTGAGAACATTGAAAAAAGCTGAAAGCCACCCTGTGGGAAGCAAGGGGGGAGGGGACTCTCCCCTGAAAAGACAAACATATGTGAACTTTATTGTTTAAGTGGGGAGGGGGCTTGTGAAGTGAAAAAGACTGAAATAAAGGACTTTTAAGAACTTACCAAGTACATTGGAGAACTTTAGAGACTGTGATAACTTGTGCTGAAAAGTAAAAATTCCTCAAAAATGGTGCCTCCAACGAAGAAAGAGGAGAAAGAAAAGATAGCGAAAGCTAAGTTTACCGGAAGTGCCAACCTAGCGAGTGGTGTGCCCAGTCAGGACACAACTTCAGACCTCCAAAGGATATGAAACGAAGCATTACGCCGTCTGCTGGAACAGGTGATGGCAATAAATCGAAAACTAGACAAACAGCGACTTCCGGTCTGTGGATCAGCGATGGCAGTCATTCTCCCCAGACCTCGGGGGAGCGACCCACACACCAGCAGTATGGAGGGGTGCTACCTCAAGTAACACTCACATAGAGCCTTTGCAATAGGTTCCAGACCAGAGTGCTTTTGAGGGGCAACCTCTTTGATGGCTCAATGCCAGAGAATTCAGGCTTCCCTCCGCCTTGACGGTCCTGCCAAGCTGATTCGACTGGGACAAGCGCTGGAGATCAAGCAGAATATCGATTACTGCAAGTGAGGTCAGAGAAATGACCGACAATGAACGTGAGTTCAAAATAAGTGGAATAATTTATAATTGTTCTAACGTTGTTCTTTATCTGCCTTTTCGGAAGGAATCCTGATTGGTCCCGATGTATTATTTGGATCATGACTTTTTTGAATCTTGCTGCCAGGATTGAAGCAAAAATCTTATAGTCCACATTTAAGAGTGAAATGGGTCTGTAGTTTTTTATATCCTCTTGTTCGGAGTTTGGTTTATTTATTAAAGATATGATTGCCTCATTCCAGGAGTTTGGCGTTTTCCCGGAAATGGCTATATCATCTAGAACTTTTTTAAAAAGCGGGACTATTTCTTCTTCCAATTTTTGGAATATTTCTGCCGGAATGCCATCTGGTCCCGGGGCTTTCTTCCTTTTTTGTTTTTTAAATGCCTCCGTTATTTCACACATTGTAATTTTGTCATTTAAAGTCTGTCTCTGTTCTTCAGTAAATCTCTTCTTGTTATGTTTTGCAAAAAAGTTTTCTAATTCTTGTTGAGTGCTTGGAACCTTTTTATACAGTTCTCTGTAAAAATTTTCTACAATTGTTATAAGTTCATGGTTTTTGTATTTTATCTCCTGTTTTTCGTTTTTCAAAGCTTGGATTTCTCTTTTCTCTTTTTCCTTTCTCAACTTGTATGCCAGCCAACGCGTAGGTTTATTCGCATTTTCGAAGAAGTAAGCTTTAGCGTACTCTATTTTGGTTGCTATCTGCTGTGTCAATAGCAAATTTATTTGATGTTGTAGCAGTTTAATTTTGATCATTATCTCACTTACTTCCC